>NC_092686.1:5491531-5504031 GCF_964275005.1 Diadema setosum
CGCGTAAACTGGTGACCGGGATGTAGGAAGCAAATCGGCGGTCATCCGAAAGGTGTTAAATATGATGCTTCATTAATATGTTAACTCTCACAATTCCCGCCAACGACTGGAACTGAGGAAAGTGCAGGTTCTGGAGATAATTTCTACACCATTTCTTGTTGGCCCATTGATATTATGATTTAGGGGAAGAACTTACACTAATGGAACAAGGAAACGAAAAAAAAAAGGAAAGCGTTTGTGATGATAGCAGGCGACAAAGGCAACGCGAATTATGCGTTTTGCGTCCAGCGCTCTGCATGTCTTTAGTCCCTTTTCGCTGGGTTCATGACATTGTGTGTAAGTTTGTGTGTGTATGTGTGTGTGCTTCTGTGTATTTATGTATGTGTGTAACTCTGCATGTTTCGCACTGTTCGAAACCTTTCACACATTGTGTACATCACTTAATCTCTCGGTCAGACCCATGCAAAATGGTGTGTGCAAAAGATCGGGGATTCCGAAATAAACGTCCAATAAATCGAGGGGAAATGCATCTTTCTCGCTGAAAAGGCAAATGATATTAACTCAGCTCGTTCAATGCAATTTCATTGCCGCATGACCAACTACGAAATGGGATTCAAATGGTTTCTAAACAGAATATAACTGTAATATTCATAAAGGCGTTGATGGGTGTAGCTTGGCGGTTAATCACATTAGAATGGCGCATTAACACCCGGAGAAAGATTTCGTTAGTGACACCCTCATCAATGACCTTTTGACATTGCTCTTGACTTGGATGGGGGGGGGGGGGGGGTCATTAGGCGCCCATCTTTACCCTAAGTAAGTGTGTGTGCTTTCTTTAAATACAAGAACTTTTAACATTTTTTTTTACCATCATAATTGTCTTTCAGTGACACATTCACACACATACACACACGCACACATATACACAAATTTTACGTAAGTATATAGTTATTTTCATATCATGTGTGTATGTCATATATACAGTGCATATACATACATATATGTTTGTATGTATGTGTGTATGCATGTATGTATAGATAGATAGATAGACAGACAGATAGATAGATAGATAGACAGATAGAAAGAAAGGTAGATAGATATAGATAGATAGATAGATAGATAGATAGATAGATAGATAGATAGATAGATAGAGATAGATAGATATAGATAGATAGATAATTTAGATTCTAGACTTATAGTTAAGTTTCTGGCGACTTTGCATTGGCACTGTAACTGTAACTGCAATGCACAAGGATAACAATACCGCGATTGAGCTTAAAAATCGTTATATGGATAGGGCCTACATATAGAGGATTGCTTCACGAGGTATCCTTATCCCGATGGTTCTGGTCTTCTGTTTATTTGGTTTACATTAAAGTGTGCCAGTACCTCACAAAGTGTTGGAATCCGCCTTTACTCTTCTTCTCCTTTGATTCTCAAATCACAGAACGAATTTTCAAAAATTTTAAGTTTTGATTCTTATGTTATCTAATTGGTTCGTATACATTATCATTGTACATAAAGCACATGTTGGTATATTACTAGTATATAATTATAAACATTTAACACTGATATGACATTGACTGCGAGCATAGAACTCCCCTTTGTATTTTTTTCTACGTTTACAATACATTTACATGGGCGGATCCAGGAATTCCGCAAGGGGAGGCGCCTTTACAAAATTAGAGGGGGCACACGTGCCACCCCCCATTTTTTCTTATTATTTCTTTTGTTTTAGCAAAAAATAAAGAGGGGGCGCGCGCCCGGTGCGCCCCCCTCTGGATCCGCCACTGATTCATACGCTGTTTACAAAGTAATTTTGTCTCTATTGGATTTACAATAATTTTATTAAACAAAGTGTATACGCGATACAATAAATAATGCAGACCGGCCACAACTTAAGCTTAGCTTAATTTGCTTGCAGGCCTTATTCATGGTAGACGCGTAATATATAATACAAATGGAACACTTCATTTCTATACACGCAAACAGAACTTGAACTTGAAACATGGTTCTCCCTGACAACTGACATCAAGAGACGAGAAAAAAACAACAAACAAAAAGGAAACCCCGCTGATTTACAGTCAGCTTTCGTATCAATCCAAAACCACTAACAAAACAAGAAAATAATGTCTGATTCGCTTGATTCCTCCTTGTTCGAAGAGTTCATTGTGAGACAAGACTTTTTTTGAACAAAAATGGTTCACAATAAATCCAATGTTTACACCACATTCCGCCGAGAATCGCTGCTACCATGCGTATCAAACCATCGAATATGTGCGAATAGACCTAAATTTCCCACGCGCCCTACGCCATCATTTATTACGCGGCAAGGAATTCCGTAAAAACGAATCGTAAATTACCATAGCCGCTAAGTTGTCAAAACATTGTCATATTTCTCGGCTCACCAGGGCCAAAGGCTTCGAATAACCGGAATTGCTGAGCCCTAAAGGTGAGTTATGGATATATTTTCATCACGCAACAATTCCCTAACAATGTCAGACGTTGTAAATCAGTGCTTCTCAGTTTTATACAAGTATAAAATGAATATATATATATATATATATATATATATATATATATATATATATATATATATATATAAACATACATACGCATGGGTAGATGGTAGTTAAGTTGGACATTGTACTGTATTACAATCGAAGTCATTATTGCACTTCAGATCTCAGTTTCGTAGGTTCGTTTATATTCAGCAGTGTTGCATTTGACATTAGAATGTATAACAGTTATGGCCTATATTTTTCTTGAACTTAGTTAAAGAAGTCACAGCAATGGCAATCCACCTGTCGCTGCGTTTGGTACAAATAGTTGGAATGGCTGAATTTGATTCTTGAACCGCAAGTACGTTAATTCTTGAAGTTTCAATATGCAGAAAATAACACCTGCTAGCATTCAGTTTGTATTATCAAGAAAACTTGGATAATTGACTTCGCAACATTCCTGAAACACTCTAATGCCTTATTTTTTTCCAATATACTCAAGATCCAAGATTTGTATTATTTCAATATTGGATCATTTGTGTATCACATAAACTAAGGTGGTCTCCCCGACGTGTTTTCTTTTATGTTTATTAAGAATACTGAAGTCAATTCTTACCCTACGAGACAAAAAGATTCTTTTCATCTTTTTCCTGTACGGACCGTATCTGCTCTAAGAACAATAACTATTTCATGACCTAAATTCTGGAATGATTTGGATAGAGAAATAATCCAATCTCAGTCTCTTAATTTGTGTAAGCATAAACCTAAACTAGTTTTTCTGAATTCATACTTATAGCTTTTTTTTTCAATCCTCCTGGACATTCTTTGTTCAAACTTCGTATTTCTGTCACATGTGCCTCGCTCGCGATTTCTTCTATATCCTGGACTTTCCTTGTGCATACTATGTATTTCTGTCATTGTGCTCTGTATCTGACTTGTACCACGCTCGGGTGATCACGCAACTCTCTAGAAGATTTGTGCCGCCGACATTGTTTTCTTTTTCTTTTCTTTTTCTTTTTCATATTCTTCGACTTTTATATTTCCCTAATTCATAAATTGTCATTCCTTTCAATCATGAATATCAAGTAAGAATTTATCTCATATCAGTGTCTGGGAATCTACACCATACAAGCAATGCTTTTATGTTAATTCTTCATAATTTCACACGTTTAATTGTCTTCAATGCTGCATTTGACAATTCACCCATGCATTTTTTTGGTTATGTTTATGGTTTATTTATTGAAACGTGGAATATGGAACAAACAAACAAAACCAAATCTATGCTGTACATTTCAGTCAATTATTTTCCTGTTCCAAAGCATTTCCACTGTTACTCAGTAACTTGGTTCGATTGACTTATATGCTCTTGTATGAAAGAGGAATGCAGAAATGAAATTACATCAAATACATAACAAACAAACTCTTATCCTGATTTAATCTATTGGACATCATAGGAGGGTCTGGAAAATAGAACCGGGACATTATATTATATTTATCAGCAAGATTGGGACTTCATTGAGTCACAGCGGGGTCTTAATATCAGCTCATAATATCTACAAAATGATTTCATTTCAACTATCGGCAGCCACTGCAAGTGTAAGTTGATATCGTAAACACTTCTGTTTGAATGACTGTAATTCAGAAAATCCCCTGAATTTTCCTAAGATGTCTCAAAATGTCACCATCGTATAATTTTAGTCGGATACATTACGTATGAAAACTAGAAGATATCATGCAATTACAAAGTAATTACAAAGTTATCGTCGTTTTATGAATTTTAACATAATTGTGATTGGCAAATGGAAATAAGGACAAGTCAGCAGAGAAATAATTCAAGAAAGAGAAGCTGTTCGGGTTGTGTCATGCTGAGGTGACCGCTCATTTCGAGTCTGTGTACACAGGTATCAGCGTAGCCGACAATATCGGCACCTATAAACCGTCCCGAGTTTTTACGATTGATCTTAACGGTCGAAAGTTACGATCACAGCAACTCGTAAAAATGGGGCTTTAGTGCCGCCCACTGATAAACACAGCGAGATATAAACGTTCAAGGATCGATGCGTTTCGCCTTTTCCCGTTGATTAAGATGATTCCTGCACCGTTTTGATGAGACTAGGGGACGGGAAAAACCCGCATTAACTCATTCAGTGTTTTAAACCCGGATTGGTCATTATATTTGTGAAAAGCTTGAAAAAAAAATCTAAGGGTGGGAATGGGGCGGATCGAAGCAAAATATCATTCTCTCTCCCTCGTTCCCTCCTTCTCCCCCCCCCCCCCTTCTCTCACCACAGTGTGAAATCATAGTCGACTACATGAACACATTTTAACACACTGTGGGACACAGTGTTCATAGATTTAGTAATGTAGTGACTTTGATAAAGGTCTCCTCCACCCATATACTTGATACCATGAAAAATAATTCATTTCTATACGTTAAATCATTATTTTACACGTAATCGTAATTTTTAAAGGATTCTTGTTTATATTTTCATGTGAAAATCGTTAGTTTTGTCAAAATTATTTTTTTCTTTTTTTTTACGAGTGGAGGAATATAACAAACTGAAAATGAAACATGAACTACAGAGGGTCCTGAATGGAAGATTTCTTTTCTTTTTAACTCCATCTTCTTTGACAATAAATGAACAATAAGTAGGAAAATACTGTAATAGAAACATACATCACCAAACCACAGAATCGTGGATTCTGGGGCCTGAGGGATTAAGGTAAGCGAAGCATCAAGAAGACGTGGTTGATGCGGGAAGATATTATTGATTTCTCTTTCTTCTCGTTCTTTGCTGCTAATGCATTTTTGTTACACCGAGGCGGGATATGAACTAAAGAGAGAAAAAGTCGACGGGGAAATAGAGGGAGGGAGAGAAAAATGCTTTCAACTGAGTTTTGACATCAAGGTAGATCTGTCATTTTTTCAGAAAAAAAGGAGGCTAAAGACAAGAACAGCGACACGATTGCGCTCCTGAAAGACAACTTCCACAAGGATGAAAATTGTCATGCTTGTGAAAGGAAGAGTGACCTGTAAAGCCAGTGTGAGCCATTTCTTATTTTAAGCATGGAGCTACGGTGTCAAACGAGAACACACTCAAACACAAACACACCCACACACAAACATCATACACAGATGCACACAGTCTTCCCTGAATGGCCCGTTCCTTCGTGAAACCCACTTCCATTCATGTCTTTAGATTGGTGATCCCTTGGCCTCACAGTGACTACAATCACTGACAATCCTTGTTCTAGTTAAATTCAGACACTCTCCTTCATTGACTTACTATACAGTATGTCCCCCAAAAAATACAATCAGATTTTCGCATTGACAACTATTATGATCAAACTGTCTAAATGCTATTTCAGGGTCTTAAATCTTAGCTATATTTTGCAGAAAACCCCATTCAGTTTGGTTAAGTGGTTACAGAGAAATGAGGATTGTTGTAAAGCATGTCATGGGTCTGATTCTTCCAAGTTTAGCACTTGGATGCTCTTGGACGAGAAGGAACTGCATAATGTGAAGACAATGGACGGAACTTGGAGGGAAGGGATTCCTGATATGCTCTACAAAACTCCTCATATCTATTTGACCAATGAAGCAAATCGGATGGGTTTTTTGGAAGATGTGGGTAATAATTTACAGTTTCATGTCTGAAATTGTATTTGGATGGATTGTCTATTTTTAAAGTTATCATTGCAAAGGTTCCTGTTGTATTTTATTTTTTTAGGGGGGGGGGACGTATACGGTAGCACCTGTACCACCTTCATTGACACCATGACAAGTGGCGTTCTCTTTCTAACCTTAATCTTAGCTGTAGTTCGTCAATGCCGTGACATGTTTTGGGTTCTATTTTCTCCCCTCAGAATGCAGGTCTCGAGCAAAGAGTGAAAATAGTATCAGATCAGATCAGTTCTTGTCCAATAACCTTCATCTGGTTTTTGAGAATTCCATTTCTTGGTTGTTTTTGTTGTAGCTTGGCAAAAAGTCTAAAGCCGGTAAAATGGCGTATACGGAGCGCTTTGAAGCTGAACATCACTCTCTTTCTATCTCTTTTTCTTTTCTCTCTGTCCGTCCGTCTGTCTATCGATCTCTATCTCTCTTTTCTTACCCTTTCACTTTAGGTCATTGTTCAATGCTGTACATTTAGGCTAACAACTTTTTTTTTTCCTTTTATCCCTCACCTATATTTGAATTCATGGACCAACGCGATTTTACGCGTCACGTCGAATGGAGAAAAAAAAAAAACTCAAAAAAGAATCTCGCACCTTGCCACTGAGTGTCGCTCGTTACTCTCTTCTGGAGTTTTGATTCGTCGATGTAGTACATCCTTCGATTTCTTGATTGTTATATACGGCCTTCTAAGTTCAAGTCATCAGATTTTTCGAATGAAGCTTCATCCAATTTCTGGTACTCTATTTATCCCCTTTCATCCTCGTTCTCGTTCTATGTTTCAATACAACCATGTCTCTGCTTACCGGGCTACCCTATTTTTTTCTTATCTTTGTTGGGTTTTTTGAAGGATTTTGGGAGCCAAGACAAGCACTTTACGCTTTTATCAAAAGACCATGAGACTTCACCATTGTACAACAAAATTAAAATCTTGATTTCAAAGCCTTTTTTTTTTTAGAAGTATGGCGCTCCAAACCACTACTATATTTATGTCATACGCCAGGGATGTGTCCTACTTTCTTTCACCCGTAGAAGATCATAATAATGTAAGAAGAGAAAACAACATTGATGAAAATCACTCTAACTCTAAACTCAGAAAGACCACCAATTCTAAACTCCGAACTCTTGAATATGAGACATCTGTTGTAGTCAGAGTCCTGCGCATAAATACTCAAGTTTGGAGGAAAACGCGTCATCCTCGCCAAATGCGTTGTCAAGAGTTGGATGTAGCATTGATCCCTTTAGAACTTTACTTGATTGGAGCTACAGTTAGTTCAGAACTGTATCATCACGTCGCTTGATCAAATAGAAGTGAAGTGTAAAGGTAAGTCAAACAGTAATAATGTTCACGTTTGATAAGACTTTTTTGTTGGCGAAAGGGGTAATTATCACTTTAAGGATTAAAAATATAATGATGTCTTTGTGAAATTAGTGAAATTAGTGATGAAAACTATAGTTGCGGTAAATGACTGTGAAAATGATTATGATGATGTTGAGAAAGACTGATGATAATTTTCTATTATGATGGCGATTGTAGTGGTGACGATGGTGGTGATGACGATGATGATTTGCATCAGTGAAAATAATGTTGCCAACGATGATGTTGACAATGATGATGATGATGATGGTGATGATGTTGATGATGGTGATGATGATGATGATGATGATGATGATGACAATGAAGGCGATGGCTGTGATTGCGGTATTTCTTAGAGTTTATGCATAATCATCATTTTGATTGGTTCATCATATCCATCATACATTTATTTTCATTTCACGTTTGGAAGTTAATATGGAAAGATACAATAGGACTCCTTTTTTCTATCTAGATTATGGATTATTTGATGTCATTCAATTATGGTACATCATGATTTTATCAGTGTAAGAGCAACTCAAATGATCGTGATTATGACACAGTCGACTTTAGCCTAACCAATGTTATAATTTTGTGGGTTCGCGATTTCATATTCACGACACAAGGCATCAGAATGTAAGAAAAGTTTTTATCCAATGCAATAAGTGCCATAAATGAAAAAAAAAAAGAATTAAAAAGAAGAGGTTGTGTTTTTGTGTTGTATAATTTGCAATTGGTAGAGTATTCTCTACATCTTTTGAGAGAGTTGAATTGTGCAACTTATTGCGCTCATTATCTCTGCCTATCTTATTCTGTCTTTCAGTTAGCTTGGAATCATGACAGTTATTCTTATCAGCGCAGTCCTGGCCATTTTCGTTTTCCCGATCAACACTTTGAGCACTGAAAATATATCGACAGCGGCTGAAACCAATGAGATCGATGATGACGTCGTGACGTACTTTCCACAGTTTACCTGCGAGAATGACGTCGACATGAGTAAAGCTACTGAAAGTCCATGGGAGCTGACGACAACTTTCGACAGCGACATCGAATTCACGTCGGCGAGTAGATGGCGTTGGTCGACCCTGAGTTGGCCGTGGTGGACGCTGCTACGGTTGATGTCGGCTATCCTGGGAATTGTTGGCAATCTGTTGGTAGCCATCGTCACCCTCAACCGCCGCAGGACGAGTCGGTCAACCGACATCCTCGTAGGAAGTCTCGCCATTGCCGACCTCCTCACGTCCGTGTTCCTCATCCCGAGACCGGAGGCGACAAGGGTGCCGAACACACCACTCGGACAGCTCTACTGCAAGCTGATATGGTCGGCATTCTTCCGATGGACGGCAGTCAGTGCTTCGATCTACACACTTATGGTGATATCTTTTGACCGCTTTTTCGCCGTTTTCAGGCCTTTGCAGTACAACCGCGTCGTCAACCGCAGCCTCGTCTCGACCGTCTTGGTAGGCATCTGGTCCGCCGCTGTTCTCATACCGATCTCTGGATTTTTTATGTTTCGCGTCGATCCCGATTTGGAAAGGTGCGTTCTCGAGTTCCAGAGCCGGACGGGCCAGCTTGTCTTCGGTTACTTCGTGTTCGCCACGCGTCTCGTCATCCCAGCCGGCATCATGTTGGTCACTCAGGTAGCCATCGCGTGGACACTTCATCGACAGTCCCTGCGCTTCAAGACGATGGCTCACAATAGTGACACTTCGTTTCACGTCGTGGCTCGCGATCGCGTTTTGAAGCTTATGGCCGTGGTCATCATTATCTACCTCGTGTGCTGGGGGCCGAACCAGATTTTCTTCTTCGGCCTCAACCTCGGCATCGTCTCCCCGACCTATTTCCTGAGTCCGCTCTACCGCGTTCTCACCGTGTTAGCCTTTTACAATTCGTGCGCGAATCCCGTCATCTACGCCGCCCGATTTCCTCAGTTCCGTACGGCCATTACGGAACTTTTCACCCATGGCCCAGCGACGACATCTTCCATCTTCGAACAAGGTACGAGCGACGACTCGGTCAAGAAAAGGCGACCCATTGCCACTTCGCCCTCAAAGACGGACGAAAAGATTTTAACAGAAAAAATCTGAGTATTTTGTTCATTGATTCACTATTTATTATGTGTGTGTGTGTGTGTGTGTGTGTGTGTGTGTGTGTGTGTGTATGAGGCAAAACTAATCCTCCGTGTGATTTGAATGTGGTTTGGTACAAAAGACCCAATAGCATTGTAAACACTGTCCATAGCCATGGCACTGAAATGTTTAAATCATTGCAAATCATCCACGTGAAACAACTGATATCAAAGAATAGCGTAGTTAGGGGACCTATTATTACGGAAAGATAAAGAAAGCACTTTGATAAGTTTAACATGTTGAAATATCTAACCAAGACACACACAGATGAAGCCAGTTAGACATGTTAGAGTGGAGCGTGGAGAATTGGCGAAAAGAAACATACCAATACGTATGAAGATTTACACAAAAGGCGAATAGAAGAGAATAGGCTAGTCTAGTCTAGTCTTCATGGATACCGTCTTTTTATAGATACTAGTATATCATGACGTCATCAGAAGTAAGAAGTAGCGGATGATTTGTTCATACCAATTCATACAATATAACGTCCGGAAGTTGATCTGAATCATATCAGATGCAGTTCAAAAACGAGAGGAGCAAGACCAAATAAATCAGAAAATATGAATCTATCGTCCTCGAGCATAATAATCCAAAACTTGTGTCGTCTTTGTTGTTCTTTTTTTTTTCTGAATAATCATAATTATGCTAAACCATTTTCAGAAAGCGGAAATTGTGCTCTCATGTGTGTGTTCCAGTGAAAACTATACTGGAGAGCCTTATATGCAGTCTCTATTTAATTAGTCTCATGAGACCCTGGAGTAGATTATTAGTTTTGACTGAGCTCCTCTTCTTTAAACTAGGTGACGTCACAATATCTGAGTTGACTATGCGCAGTTCGAAATTACGCATCGAGAAAAAAAAAATACCTTGCTTTTCGTATCGGAAAGAATTTACTATAATGGCGTGTTTTGAGATCACGACTTCAAGGACAAAACATTGTTGTAAATTTTTGGGAAAAGTCGGCATTTTTACCCATAGTCTCTTGTTCAATCTAATTGATCAATTAATCAATAACTCAATCTAATTAGTCATAATTTTATGATCTCTAGACGTAGCAATTAATGAATGTCAAACGGAACATTTGCACGTAGCAAAATACATTGTAGTCAAATTTATCTATTACAGTTTAAAGTCAGCTGTTCTACTTGTGTAGGATGATGATATTATCTTTGTATCAAGAATTAGCATGAAATGAGAAATCATTGTCTCTTGTGTTTTTGTATCACTAGACATTACAAATCTACAACAGAATGATATTGTAACACCAAAGCTGAATAAATGAAATAGACTTACAGAATTTTGACCGTTGTAGATTGGTATGATAAAAGCTCTGAATGTATAAGATTAATATGGACTCGTTTGAATCCAAGAGGGGTATCCGATGATTCCAAATTTAACGAGTGCGTCGAGTCACGAAGTGTGTCTTAAAAGAAATAAGGGTAAACTGGCAACGTTATACATGTACTTATTTTCAATTCAATTCAATTCAATCCAATCCAATCCAATCCAATCCAATCCAATCCAATCCAATCCAATTCAATTCAATTCAATTCAATTCAATTTAGTTCAGTTCAATTCAATTCAATTCAAATTCAATTCATTTATGTTCATTCTCATTCTTCTTCCAACAAAACATAAGACAGAATAAACCAGGAATTAGATTATAAGCATATTACCCGTCATGGATCGGGTATTCTTGAGTTATTCACCACGTGCAAGAAAAAAAAAAAGAGATAGAAATAGAAAGAAATTAAACTATATGAAAACAACTGAATAAAATGAAATAGAAATAGCTGAAGAAATCGCATACATTTACCGGAAATGTTTATTTGTTGTTGGGTTTAATTTTTTTCAGAAGAATTTTGGTGCCATGTAGTGTGTGTGCACACCCAAGAAATTAATGTTTTCTACTATTACAGCAGAATAGACCGGGCAAAGAAAGACAAAGCGTTGCTATGGACGAGGCTACAAGGCAAAATACACTTGACGCATGCTTAACATGCAGTTCACACAGTTACAGAACAAGAGGTATAACGGACAATTGAAACCGGAAACCGCGATATTATGCTAACGACTGTGTTGATGATGGTCTGAGATATCGTGGAAAGATAAATCAGAACTCAGAAAAAAAAAAAACGAAGAATAGAGAGAGAGATAAAAAATGAAAAATAAAATCAGTCATTTCAAATGATCGCGACAATAAGAAGCTGTTGACTGACATGAAGATAACCCTGAAGGACAGAGGAAGAGAAAGGGAGAGAAAGATCACATAGAGGAATATTTGACTGTCATTATTTGACGTAATACTAATGCGGTGCCTCTTTCCGGAATGCATTCCTGGCAATATATTGCCATCAGAAATAGCAGGACGGGAGATATTGAGAGTGGGTGAGAGGTGCAGAAAATATTTGACTGTCGGATGAGCGCTTTCAAATTTGACGTGATGATAAGGTGCCGACTTACAGGAACGTAGATGTCATTTTAAGGGATACTGTGGCGATTACAGACGCCGTGATCGATGTCACCGGTAGTCCTGGCGATATATCGTAATCAGAAAGAGTTTAAGAAGATGGAACAAGGAGGAGAGATATATAGACAGAGGAAGAAAGAGAGGGAGAGAAAAAAGGTAGGTGTCTTCAGAATAATATCTGTCGGATGAGTGATTTCAAATTCAACGTGAGAGCATGTCAGTGCCAGAGGCATAGTGGATGGTGTTCTCACTAGATCTAACACTATACGACAATGTGTTATTCACAATCTTAAAACACCGTAATCATGAATTCTTGATATAACTACAGCGATCAACGAAATGAGTAAACCAAACAGAATCAACCAATACCTCA
>NC_092686.1:5879031-5964031 GCF_964275005.1 Diadema setosum
TGGAACACAGAACTCTTACACATAAGAGTTCTGTGGGTTGGAAGCTGCAATCGCTGATCGCACGATCATCATGTGACTGCACTTTATGCTGGAAAGACACCGGAGCCGTGATGAGCCGATCCCTGACCTTGTGCATACTGAACGTCACATTGTAAACAGTGCCGAAAACATGAAAAGACACATCTTTTGATACTTCAATGACTGAAGTTACGTGATCAAAAATGGACACATGGGTAGGTTGCACATTAAAATGAATTCATGAATGCTCTTTGTCCTATTCTAACTTCGTAAATTGTACTGCATGTCGGCTTGCTCTTTGCAGTTCCACGCTCAGTCCCGTACGTAGGCAATGATGTATGTTTGTAACCAAGGGTGAAGAAACCGCTGCTTGTCGCGGTTATTATTATAAGTTATATTAAAAGGCGCCCGTATGACGCAGCGTAATGTACTACCTTATGACGACAATGCTTAATACTCATGAATTGTTCACGGCTTTAATGGAATAATTTACTGACATATGATATGCCCAGCTCGACAACATTAGTCATTAATTTGTGACCTAAAATAGCACCGGACAAAGAGGTACCGGGTAGACGGTATCACGAATATCAGAGCACAGTCAACGACACATAATAAGGCTGTGTTTATCTAACTTGAGAGAGAGAATCACATTTCAAAATGCGTTTATTTGGAATGTTGTTTGCGAACGTAGTTTGAACACTTTTCTGGGGGTGCCGCGTTTATCTAGTCTGTAACCACCATGGATACAATCGCGATTGTAGTGTTGTCACTGCGCAGCAGCTACTGCGCCGTTACCCAGGAAGTTTTAAAGGTCATCAGCTGTGTACTAGCAAACATGCCTCATCAGTCACATACAAATAATGGGTAGAGAGCACAACCGGGAACAGCTGGGAGTTGACCTTGAGATATAAACGCGTTTCAAAACGGCATTGCATTTATCTACTCACAGAACGGCGATCGTGGTCTAAAACACGTTTCAAAATGCCCTTTGAAAGGCGTTTCTAAACGAGTTTGAAAACACACTTGCGTTTATCTAACCCCTGAAAATGCCTAAAACATGTTTAGGATTGTGATTCCTCCTCAGAAATTTTTTAAAGATAAACCCAGCCTTTAAACTGCAAGCGGCTACAACCTGTATGTTTTCCTGTAACCAAGACTCGAGCTAAAAGGACTAAAGGAGCAACATTGCGGACTCCCCCTTCCTCCTCGTTTGGTTCCAGATGGAACGTTTAGGAGTATTTTGAAGAAGAAGAAGAAGAAGAAGAAGGGTGATGATACAATAGTCAATACATGTCATAGGCATAGAATCTCCAAGCCCCTTGTTGAAAGTGGTTCAACTAAAGCACATTTTCAGAATTAGATTCTAAATTGAAATAGAATTTTATTGTAGACCATAACTGAAAAATGTATCTAGATTAGAACTACTAAACTAGAAGGTCTATATACACCAGTAGTGAAATCATTAGAGAGAACAAGCCTGCCAGTATGAATGGAATAAACATTGTCAATTTACATCTTGGAGCAAGATCTTTTGTGACAAATTTCCATAAAAGTCAGTTGTGTTAAGGGTTTCTCCAACATTTCATGGTTCATAACCTTGAACATGGCCACTTGTCCGATAATTTGGCCACTCCCACAGAGACCAAGTCACACAGTTCATTTTCTCTGTTCATATTCAACACATCCGTGTAGCTGGCAGTAAGCCATGGTAATTGCCCTAGACCCATTAGACTATACTTGGAATCCAGTTTGTCCACTTTAGTTGTTGTTGTGTCAAAAAAGCCTCGGGGAAGATATCTGATTGAGAGGAATAAGCATTGTTATAAAGATATGCATAAAATTTGAGTAGGCATGAGTTAATTGGTATATTGTTGTATTCAAAGAATTCATGATGGAGTGTTTGTACAGTTGAAGCATTCAATAATTTTGTTTTATACTTTATTTTGATGTTGTTTTCTACAGTTGATAGTTCTGATAGTGGTGTTGAGCGTGCTTGTTGCTCTGGGTCTGGCTTTCCTGCTCTTCAAGCTATACAGGTGAGATTGTGATACCAGCTTGTATTTCTTTGGTCAGATTTGTGGGGGTTGACCACTTGGGGATGGTATTTCAATGAGAAAAAAATACACTCACACACACAACCCCCCCCCCCCCAGAAAAAAAACAAAACAACCCAGCAACAAAAAACAAACAAACAAACACCAACAACAACAACAACAACAACAACAACAACAACAACAACAAACAGAACAACCGATTGACAAATTAAATCTTCAACAGCAACAAACACTGATTATTCAGTGTTTTGAGTACCGGTAACACAGTAGCCACATTTGGGATGAAAATCTTGGGCCATACATGTTCGGGTGGAATTTGAACCCATGACCTGATGATTGCTAGACAGGCGTCGTATCCATACTACCAGGCTTACGCCTGAGAGCCAGTGATGGTTCTTATCCTACGTACAGTACAGTACACTTAATTAAGATAAACAAACAATGAAGCATGGAACAGATCAGTGAAAAAAAGTCCTTACAAAATCTGACCAAATAATGTTACCTTTTTTTTTTTTGCTTTGTTTTATTGGTAGGTGTTGAACTTACATCAAACAGGCATCCCAACATATAGACATTTTTGTTATGTGATGTCTTGTACAACATTGCAAAGGTGACCATTTGGAGGTGATTTTCAAATTCTAAGATAAGATGATACTAACTTTCCAGTGTTTGATTGGTCATAACTTCTTTTTTTTTTTGGTCATTTCTTGTCAAACCTAGATTTTTGGTGATCCATCGTACAATGTATGTTTTTCACCACTTTGCATATTATGTAAACATTTCCTCAAGGTACCTCTTTGAGATATTAAGGATGGCCTTCAAAATGAGCATTAAAAAAACTTGAATATCTCGAAACCATCAAGGATACAAGAGTTGCATCAACCAGATTTGGTGTCGGCACCCTCAAAATAGGGTAAAACCATAAAAAAAAAAAAATGGGTAGATGGTAGAACAAGGTTAGGCCCAAAATCTGACTTTAGCCAGGGCTGCACACTAACCCATTTTTTTGTACTGGTCCGACTTGTCTGTCTGTACCCAGTTTTTCTATTTTTACTGGTCCATTCCTGAAAAACTTATTGGTCCAGCAGTGATTTTTACCTTTTCAGGGACTGTCAGACCAGTGCCAGTGTGCAGTATTGCTTTAGCGAACAGACCAAAAATGCCTGAAGAAATAGATCTCCTTGACTATTAATGCAGGCTTTTGTGTATTTCAATCCAAGGAATGTTTTTTGTGCATTTTAATCCAAGGCAAAAACAAAGTTTAATAGTCAGATTTCACATACCAAAGGATATTGTATAATTCTTCCAGTATATAAATCCATAAGTCACAATGGGTGTGTAATTTGAGACACCCAGATGATGGTATGCTTTGTTTCCACAATCTAGACCAGTGTTTCACATTGTGTCATTATAGTATTAACCCATTCCTTCTACTATTCTCTGAGAGACTTAAAGGCCCCCAAATGAGACTCTTTTTGCCTGTTGACAAGGAACGGACAGGTTGGTAATCTGCCTGGTCGAAAGCAGTCAAGCAGTACATGTATCCCCTTTTTACAGTCAATTGCATGTGCCATCAAATAGAAAATTTCGATCTAACGTGAGATCATGAATACACTGTGCGCTGATGGGCTCACCGACTCTTGCTATACACAATAAGGACACCTGAATGGGGTCAGCGAAAGTCAAAAGCTATTGAGCTCAGCCTCGATTGGTACATCTTCACACTTCTACTGTGGAAAATGTGAATAAGACAAAAATACATGCAGTTTTGATACAGAAAAAGAACAGATTTATAGAATAAACTCTTATCTTTGAATCAAAGTCATTCTTCAGGTCAGCATAACACATAATAATTATCAACATGAATTTAGACCACAAATGTAGACACTCCAGTCTGCAGTATGGGGAATACCAGGTTTCCGTATAAATGAGTTTAATAATGCTATGGCAACTTGGTATACCAGGTTCTCGTAATGGACAGGTAAAAAAGAAAAAGAAAAAGGGGAAACAGTTTACAGGAAGTGGGATAACTTCTTCTTTATAGTGACTCTGGTTTGCCAAGTAGAGTTTCTGTGTACTGCATGAATCCATGATGGACATAAGTTATTTTTGAAAGACGTACATGTACAATAAGTCAATACGATTACCAGGTAGGGCTAAATGCCAGAAATTATAGTTCACAGGAAGTTTCATTTTGGCTGAACCATACTTAAGATCATCTATATAAACATCTTAACATGTAATGTGAAACTAAGGACAGTTTGTTGTGCCAGTTCTAACTGTTCAGTTAATGCAAACTGGTCATTTTTAAAGGGAATCTCTCCCCTGAAATTAAATTTGAGAGGTGTGAGAGCATGTCCTAAGAACTCTAGAGAAAATTCTATCCCATCACAAAAAATGCCTAAAACCCTGAAATATTAATTCCAATAAATCAGCAAGCACTAGTGCGCGCTGCAATAGTAGCCAGATCTGAGAATAGTGGCCGTGCGTAGACCAGCGGTGTGTGCACGTTTCCTTCATTCGCCTCTGTCTGCACACAGCTATATCAAATACTGTCTATTGGTATTGCCTCATCGAGCCATATGCATCCGCATGAGTAGATGCTGCCGTGGCTGCCTGGTCAGTGGCCCGGCACGGCAGCACCAACCTAGCTGCGGACATGGGTGGACATTTGCTTGCGTTTATGTATTTTGAGAGTATCGTAGTACACTGACCATACAGAAATTTGTCGAACTACACAATCGAATGCAGTCGATAAGGCCAGAAGACTACTCTTAGATCAAGGCGCATGTAATTTTTGGCATTTTAGAGATTGCTCTACATTGTATGTCTCTTGATATATTGCTTTATCTCTGTATGTGAGTAACGTTGCACTGTTATATTTCATAGGGATATTACCAGTACAATAACCTACAATGTCAGAAAACTAAATTTCTGTGTACAGATACACTTTAAGGTTCTTAATCAGAAATACAAGTGTAGTGTAATTTAGAACAACAACAACAAAGAAATGGTGTACAATTAGCTATTTAAAAAAATGGCCCATTCAGGAGTGACTTTTAGTTCATCCTCAAGAGTGTAAAGCTTTTCATTTGCAATGATGTAATCATCACAGGTTCAGTATTTATCTTTAAAATGGTATAAAGAGCTTTGAGGAAGTGTCTGCATATAATGTTCATTTGAGAAATGAACAGTCAGTGTATTCCAAGTTGAACTTGCTCTGTGCTGTAGAATTACCAGCTGAAAATAACATTTGCTGAAATCAGGTTTCCAAAAGGAAAATATGGTGACTGCAGGGTGCTCAAAAGTTTAAGATGCAAAAAAAGGTTGTCGTATATAGAATTGTAATGTCTTCATTAAAGTTTAATATAGTTTTGGTTGGAACATGGCTTTAGGTTTCCAACTTTTTTGTGAGATAACAAGAAACCTCTTGTGAAGTATGAAGGAGCATACAAGTCTAAGAGGAATTTAAAGTTTACAATGTGATGAAATTTTTTTTTTTTGCAACTGATTGACAAATTGCCCTACATCGACGTAAATAAGCACTGAATTGATCAGTGTTTTTTAGTAGTAGCCATGATAAAAAACTCATGGGCGTACATACTCGAGCAGGATTCGAACCTACGACCTCCTGATCACCGGACAGGCGTCATCTCCACTAGACCACCGAGCTTTCGCCCGACAGCAAGTGTTGGTTCTAATCCTTATAGCATGCAGCGGGTACTGCTTTGTTATTCAAATTCATGAATTTCTTCCGTCGAGATGTTTTCATTGCAACTGATTGACAAATTGCCCTACATCGACGTAAATAAGCACTGAATTGATCAGTGATCATTCATGAATTGATCATTCATGAGTGATGAAATTTGGTTTTGAAATGGCTGAGATATCCAAAAACAAAGTGGTCCTAATTGTAAAGATGGGACCCACCTTTTATACATAAGGGCCACTTTGTTTTACTTTGTTTTAGGATATCTCAGCCATTTCAAAACAAATTGTCATCATATAATATTTGAATTCCTAGTAGAATTGTATGCTATTTATCATTTCATAAGTGACATTATAAGTATGTAAGTGGTATCATAAGTGTGCTGGCCTGGGACAGTGCATGTAGGGCAAATTTATTCATACATGTATTTGTGTCAGTATTTTTGCGGATGTGGCTGTGAGCTTATTTGCAATATTCACAAAAATTTCACAGTATACAGTAGTGTTTTGAGAAGTTCTGTTCTCTTTTATGACTGTTAATGCATGGATGGGATAAAAGAGCAAACTGTGATGCATTTGTGGGGCTGTGGGAGAGATTGCATCCTGCATCTATGGATTAATTGTGAGCGTGCATTCTTCTTCTCGCTCTCAGACACTGCAGTCGCTATGACTACACACCGCTGAAGGAGGACATGGCACTGCCAGAGAAGCTGTCTCATGCGAGGCAGGTTCAGAGGAACGAAGTGCGAGGTAGGCCCCAGTCCATTTCCCAATCACTGGGTGTATTTGAAGTGGGTACAGTTGTAGGGTGCTGCAAATCCACCTGCTCACTAGTCCAGGGCAACTACAGCTCACTATTGGGCAAGTTAAAATTGATTGGCCCTTGCCTGGCAATGAATCGGTGCCCTTGCCTGAATACCCAATTGGGCAAGTTGGAGAAATATTTCTATCATGCCCTTAGGAGTATGCTCCATATTCAGGACAGATTGTTTGATGTGACTGAAGATACCAGTAAACAAATAGCCACTGAAAACTGCAATATCCCTTAGTATCAAGCTAGTAGAGTAAAACTGAGTCTAAAAGGGCTTGAGCTTTTAATCCTAGCAGAATCTTTGTCAGAGGCAAAATGGCAAACATGAAAGGTTTAGAGCAGACATTTACATTCTGTATGGACTACAGACACACCTTGCAACATAACATGCACTATCATGGAGGGGCCAGAGACACATTGCAATGAAAACAAAAGAGGCATGTTGGGTGTCATAAGCAGGGAGCCAATCAAGCGTGGAAAGGGATTCAAGCTATGAAGTGAGCAAACAAAATGCAAAGGTATGGTCAATAGGGATCCCTGATAAGCTCATACAGCTGACAAGAGACAATTGTAAAACTTACAAGTTCCAAATCACTTGATACTGTATATGCCTAATATTTTGCTAGGTGTTTATTTTCGCAAATTTCGCAAATTTCGCAAGTCAGATGCTGTTAATGAAATTAAAGACATGCGAAAATAATGACTCTGATCCCGATATGAATGTGACGCACACATCCATTTTCCAATTCAGTACAGTATACTCCACCGTCGTGAATTTAACCACTCGCCAAATCGTCGGGAAGTCCCGATTCACAAAAACTTAGACTTGCTATTGAATATATGCCATATACAGTTAATAGTATTAATATTTTGTTCTCATGACAGTGCTGGTGGGTACTAGAGGAACAAAAACAGATGAAATAAAGATTTAGGATGATCAGGGGATGAGATGAGATTCTGAAACACATTTTAATAATTACCACTAGAACTTTCCTGCTTTCAGCTGAGCCTTCCATACTTTTTACTCATTTACTTTTCAAAACTTGAATCAATCAAAGCCAATTTAAAAGAATGAAAGGAGAATGAATTTGAAGTGTATTGGAAAGGAGTTATTTATTTCCAAGCCCCAGGCTTTTGTGTGATTTCCTCCTTTGACTCACACATCTCTTAATATTTTGAATGTGAATTCATGAAATAAATAGATTGAATTGAATTGAATTGAACTAAAAAAAAAAAGAATGAATTGAAAGGACTCAAAGGAGTGTGCTTTCACTATTTGCAATTACCTTCATGTATGTCTATTCATTTAAAAAGATGCAAATTTTATACAGCACCTGGATTATGTGATGAAACGTTTTTCTTTGTAGCATTGGTTGTAGAGACAAAATTATGTTGCACCTCACAAAATATAAACAGACATACTTCTAAAGTTTTCACAATTGATGAGTATACATTATTTTGACAAACTTTACACTGGTAAGTCCATAGACAGTAGTACAAAATCTTTGCATACAGCATAAGCCTTCTTGTTTTTTGTCCTCTGTCCACAGAAAATGCTCTCCTGAATTTCCAGTACTTCATCCGCTCAAGAAATGGAAAGTATGCCTTCAGCCAGCATCTCCCAGATATGGGTAAGCTTTGAGTGGGATCAATAAGGCCTCATTTGAATGTGTTTCCTAGCAAGATATCATGTATCATTTTATTTTGTTATATTTGATGTATTTTTTTTTTTTACTGAGAAATGAGATATATGAAAATAAATTGAAATTGAAATGGAAGTGGACTAGAGTCAGGCCCCATGTGACATAATGAACAAGGGATTGTTCATGAGATTAATCATAGAAATCTGACATGTTATGTTTGACCTTCATTGATATATTAGTAGAGCAGATAAGCCGAAGAATTGTGCAAAATTTGACTAAAGCATGAAACTTTCACCATTGTTAGTACATGCTATAAGATTAATTTTAAGATCGGGAGGTAAGTCTGAATTGACCTCTGATGACCTCTAGAGGTCAATGACCTCAAAATCTAAGAAAGTTGATATTTTGCGTCATTGGTTAATGATAAACACAGTAATGATGTACTAAAACTTAATATTTTTCACAGTGAAATTGTCTTTATGTTCCACAGAGCCCTGACAGGTTTCTACCTTTGACCTCTGATGACCTCCAGAGGTCAATGACCTCAAAATGTCAGAAAATTGATATTTTGCATCATTGGTTAATGATAAAACACAGTAATGATGTACTAAAACTTAATTTTTGTCACTGTGAAATTGTCTTTATATTCCACAGAGCCCTGACAGGTTTCTATCTTTGACCTCTGATGACCTTCAGAGGTCAATGACCTCAAAATGTCAGAAAATTGATATTTTAATGCGTCACTCATAACTGAAACACGATAATTATGTACTAAAAACTAATTTTTGTAAGAGGAATTGCCTCAATGTTCCACTGAGCCTTTCGAGTCAGATTTCTACCTTTGACCTCTGATGACCTCAGATGACCTATGATGAGGCCAATGACCTCAAAATGTCAGAACATTGATATTTGGTGCAATTGGTTGATGACAAACATGATTTAGATGTTATATTCATTTGTATTACAATTGAATTGTTTTCCTATTCCACAGAGCAAGAGAAATTACTCACGTGTCTCTACCTTTGACCTCTGAGGAAGGTGACAGGTCAATGACCTCAAAATATCAGAATATTGATATTCTATGTATAGTCAATGGTCAACTTTGTAATACCCGATGTACAATCATTTATGCTATAAAAGAAGAATCTTGTCATTCCATGGAACATTGGTCATTAGCCTGTGCATTATATCCAACTTTGACCTCTCAGGACAATGAGAGGTCACTGAGGTCACATGTGTAGGCCTACCTGTATTGATGTTTGGCTTCATTGGTGTAATCGTAAATGCTTAATCATGTACAAATCACGCATTGATGTTTTGATCAAAGTATGTATGCATATTCCACAGAGCATTGGTTTATAGTAACAGGTCTCTGAAATGTGAGAGGTCAATTACTTCAGAAATAAAGCTTAAGTTTCTTGAGTGATGGCAGTGACCTCAAATACAACTGTTATGTTTGGGTTAGTTATGTAGACTAGCAAATATGGCCATTATCTCGACACTCGAGGAAAACAAGGCCCACGAGACTGATATACAGAGTATTTAATCTATTCAGTGTAAGTCTCATAGATCTTTTCCCCCATTTGTCGGACTCATTATGGGACTGGTTTGCCTAAGTGTCAAGCTCATGGGCAATATTTGCATAGTTTCCAGCTGGTGGGCCTGTATTGGCCAATGTAAAGCTGGTGGGTTGTTACAGTATGACTGCGATGAATGACTCATGGTCCTGGAGTATACAGTCCACAGCTGCGACATCATGGACCATCTTGAAAACTTCGACATACTGTGAGGCCCAACATGCATTCCACATGAAGCAATCCTGTGTATTGCAACTAGCTATTGCCATCCGAGACCTACCCAGGGAATAGATAAGCATTCATGGCAAACCATGGAGAAAGCGGATTGTGCAAAATATTTTGGAGTTCCAATAGGAGGCTCAGCTGGAATCAAATCGCCACAGCAGCTTAAAAAGGTTAAACTTCAACCAAAGACTCTCTCCAGACGAAGATACGAGTATCATAAAGTTCAGGTGTTTTGCTACTCCATGCCGCTCAGGACTGTCCTGGAATATGCATGCATCATCTGGGATCCATTCACCCAGGTGAAACATCATGAAGTTTGGAATGATCCAGAGAAGATATGCACTCTTTAGCTGCAATGACCATCATATGCAAAACAAGCAGTGTTACAGCCACACTTGAAAAACAAAACAAAGCAAAACAAAACATAACTACAATGGCAATCCCTGTAAGAAAGTACAGCTCAGGCAAATTCAGCGATGATGTTCTGCATCAAGAACCCCACAATATCCACTCCGCAGGAAGTTGTGGCTCTATTGCTGCATTCTTCAAAAATTGCAAATGACCAAAAATGTCAGGCATCATTTGAAAGAACACAAAGTAGGCCTACTCCCAAAAAAGGTGGCGGCTACTCTCGGCCACTGTCTCTTGTATCTCTTTGAAACACTTCAGGAGAGAGATACTCAATATTCAGCTCTGTTATTAAAGACACATATGTCTCTCTTTTTGTTTTTGCATTTGTTTGTTGTTTTTTGCTTCATATAGCTCTTTGGATGCCTTCTTTAACTAATTAAGAAAAGGCTCCATGGTAGAATATTACAAGATTACACAGTATAATGAAGAAGAAGAAGAAGAAGAAGAAGAAGAAGAAGAAGAAGAAGAAGAAGGAGAATAGGAAACGAGATCTGCTGTCAATGATGCAGAGCCAATACCAATCAGTTCCATGGCAGATCTTAGTCGGCACTGCAAAGGTTTGGATGTCTCTCTCTGTTGACAAAGGATATTCTAAAGCTCCAAGTAAGTCCATGGGGTGGTTTACATTGTCTGGGCATAGAGGGTTGGGTTGGGTATATGAGGATATGATGCTTTGTTATAACAATTAGGTCTGAGATATCTATTTTTTATGTTTGTTTTGACCATCCCGCATGGATCTCCAACGAAAAGTGTTTTTTTCAATAGATTTTGATATTACAGTGTAGTTGAGAAAAAAGTAACCGCTCATTGTCCTAGATGGAAGTCAAAATTGAACTGTGTGTGGAATACTCTGCATACAATTTTGGACACACAAACACACACAAAATGCATTTTTTAAATATAATTATTATTTCATAAGCAGCAGGCCATTACAAACCAATGAGACCAGACATCAATATTCTTACATTTTGATGCATATCTTTCAATCCGAGGTCAGAGGATCATCGCTAATGTTCATGTGAAATGAGTACATGCCTTTTGAATTGCTCACTTATATTGCTATAGAAATACACAATATGTGCATCATGTCAATCATTAAATATTGTATCAGTTTCATTTTCAGTCTTGGATTATTTTTTCTATGTACAACTAAAATCGTGGCAAAGTAAACAACTTTCACATCAAAATATAAACGAGAATACTAAAAAAGAAATAGATGTAATAACGTGCAAGGCAAATACCAGGCCTACATCATCTTAAGGTATACTGGTGAAGGAAATCACCTTGTTGATAAATATTTTACTTGACTGGGATAGCGACCACTGAACAATATTTCGAGGTATTCCTTCAAAAGTGCCTGTGTGCCAGGTCGTTAAATCTCATTTCTCAAAATACAAGAGCTCTGTCGAATGGGAGTGGAATACCCTACCCTCGCCAACGCTGCGCTTCCTGGGTTCCCATCCATATAGACTTGGTACACCTTGGTGATCCATAATATTCCAAATATTCCCCAAAACGTATGCATCGGATTCTTAAAAAAAAAAAAAACCAAAAAAAAAAAAAAAAAAAAAACCTTCGTCTTTGGGAGGAGGGTAGGTGAGATGCGCCCACACCCCATCAACTTCCGTATAAGTGATGACGCACACATTAAACAAGAGCTACACTGAATCACTGATTTCAGGTCTAAACCTGCAAAAATCCAATCCCCCACCCACATCCTCCCCCTCCCCCTCCGCTTCATTCCTTTGCACCATGAACTTATGTTTTTACATTTTTTCCAAGTCCCCCCCCCCCAAGTGAAAACAGATCGACACCCCTTGCTCCTGTGCACATACCCGACTTAGATAATTACCTGAAAAGTTCTGCGGAATGAGTAGCCACTTTTTTGGTAACAGAAATGCATGATTTGTAAGCCCTACATTATAAACAATAATTAACTATTAACTATCGCAATATCAATATTAACATCCTCACATTTCATTCGAGGTATTTGACCTTGTGTGATTTTCATAGGTGAACGGTAATGGCTCGTTAATAAACAGGGCCTACGAGTGCTCTCTAAAACATCATCATGTTTACCATTGATGATGCCAAACTATTCTGATACTTTGAGGTCATTGACCTCTCGAGATCATCAGAGGTCAAAGGCAGAAACTCGTCTGTGTGCCTATATGAAGACGATGTCATTGTATAGAGATATGCTTGTTTTGTACATCCTTGCCATGTTTGACCTTTCACCAATGATGTCATACTTCAATATTCTGATATTCTGAGGTCATCGACCTCTCAAGGTCATCAGAGGTCAAAGGTAGAAACCTGTCTGCTCTTTAGAATATGAAGACAATTTCATTGTAAGACTGATATGCTTGTTTTGTACATCTTAACAATGGTTACCATTAACCAATGACATCACAGATCAATATAATATTTTGAGGTCATTGACCTCCAAAGGTCATCAGAGGTCAAAGGTTAAAACCTGTCAATGCTCTGTGGAATCAGAAAAATGGTTTCCCTGAAGTATAGATGCATGTTTAGTGAATCATAACCACATATATCATTAACAAATGTTTAAAAACATCAATATTTTGATATTTAAAGTTCATTGACCTCTGGAGGTCATCAGAGGTCAAAGGTAAAAACCTGTCAGTGCTCTGTTGAATCTGGAAATGATTTCTCTGTGGTATAAATGCATGTTTAGTGCAACGTAATCACATATATCATTTGCAAATGTCTAAAAACATCGATTTTCTGATATCTAAAGTACATTGACCTCTGGAGGTCATCAGAGGTCAAATCAGACTTACCTCCCGATCTTAAAATAAATCTTATGGCATGTACTAACACTGGTGAAAGTTTCATGCTTTAGTCAAATTTTGCACAATTCACGTGATTTTGAGGGCTTATCTGCTCTACTATATGTATTTTATATATACTTGCAGTACATTTTGGTGTTATATCTTTCCTGCTCTGTACACTTTATGGCATATGTCCAAATATGTTTGACCCACCCAGGGAGTCGAATGGACAAGCACTGGTTCATGGTGCGACCCCAGGGCCGCTGGACGGACCAGGTGGTGACACAGTGCAGTCGCAGCCCCACCTGCCCGGTTCCCTTCACCTTCTCCAACCAAAAGACCATCCGTGACCTGCTGCTTGGTCTGAAGGTGAGAAAGGTTTCTTCGTTACCACAGAGCCTATTGTTGCCCTGTTCAGTTGCTCTCCCTACATTTTGGGAAGAAATATTTTGGTCATGGTATGAAAAGTTCTATGTTGATATTATGAAATTAGGAAAGCCAATCAAACATTCAGCTCCAAATACACTGCAAGTTATGCCAGTAAACAGCACCATTTCAGATTACACAGAAGTTGAAAGGCAGGTGTAAAGCTAAATATATATTCAAACTGCAATCTCATGAATCATGTGGAAATAGATAGATAGATAGATAGATAGATAGATAGATAGATAGATAGATAGATAGATAGATAGATACATGTAAGTAGATAGATAAATAGATAGATATATAGATTGATGGATAGATAGATAGCACTTGTAGATATATATACATACATACATAGACCACAAAAAACATAACATTCTTATGTGTTTCATTACATCATTGAGTGAATAGTTTTACATTCCATTTTGCACCGTTCTTTCTCACTTTATGAATTTCATCCTGGCTTCTTTTAACAAATGCAATAAAAACCATTATTGAGCAATATATTAGTGCCAATCATTTTTTCTATAAACATGTCATAATCAAGATATATAACTCAATAACCCCTATTAAAAAAAAAAGAACAAAAAATGACCATATTGGCAAAGTAATTGTGTCAGTTGGCATTGCCAGAGATTACATTTCCTGTGCAACCTTGTGGCTATCAGGTGATGCCAAATTGTTGTCTTTATCCTTATGTTTCTTTTTTTTTCTGAGGTGATATTTTGAATGTACCATCACAAATCTGAAATGAAGGTGTTGGTACTTACGATAATATTCAAGTGTTGTAGCCTTCACAGTCTAGGAGCTTTCATTTTCTTTCAAAAATAAAATAAAACAAATAATGTAAGCAAAGCAAAACAAATTTCCTCCCCAGCATCCATACATTTGGCCCATCCTGGACATTGACCTGTGGGAGGAACATGAGATGGTGATTGTCGTCCAGGATTTCAACTCCAGTGGCTCCCTGAAAGACTACATCTACAATGTAAGTACTCATTGCTTTGGGACCATTTGTTGTTGATGTTATTTTTTTTATTCTTTGTTTGGCAGTTTTCACTACTGATAGAAAACCAAGCTTCTTGTTCCATTCCAGTTCTGTCACCCATCCCGTTTTATTTGTACTAGCAGGAATACAATATAATCAGTGTTTCTGTTCCCGATGGGAATGATGAAGTTGTTTACCAATTGTTTACAATGTTTACAAATTTATTTCATTCTAACAAACTTGCTTACAAATTGAGAGAACTTTGTAGAATGAGATGTACAACATTCTTATTTTGTTCTGTATTAGATAGAGGCAGTAATATTATGGGAAAGCCCAGTATCCATAAAATCTGTAGAAAAAGCAATGCCTTTCCTTAATTTCATGCTTCCAGCTTCAGGTAAAGATGTGAGGAGGTTTACTCCTTGGAATACCAAGAACACAAAATCTTGTATGCTTGCTCTTAACGACATATCAGGCCTACTGAAAAACCTGCCTTTGTGTATCTCATATTATGGTTTTGTAATGTATTAGTACATTTATAGTCAACAGGCTAGCCCTCTGAAGGAATTGTCAAGTATGAGTAGTCCATTTAAGACTGGTCCCGAGTATTCTCAGGCTGGGGTGAATGGGAAATGCATGTTGTAGGAAAATCAGTTTGTCTTCAAAGGGTTGACATTATAACAGGTAAAGTTGCCTGTGGTAATAACTGGTTTTTAAAACTGAGATATTTATTGCCGGTCAATCTCACCAGGTCAAGCCAAGGCACAACTGGTCAGAGAAGTACAGCATGCAGTCCAGGGGTCTGCCTCTCAAACAGATCAAGCTCTTTGGGTTACAGATCCTCAAGGTGAGATGTTGGGGGAAATGCAGGTACCAGAAAAAAATGCCTCTCTTTTCCACAAGTGCTCTTTCAATCCTCATTGTTATATTTGACCATATTTTCTTTTTTACATTTTGCAAGTATTTGAACGAGTATGAGTGTCTGGATACTGCACTTTGTAACTGCTGGTTACAAGGTAAGTACTGTTTGATTACTAGAGTTACATATGTTACGTAATAATGTACATGGGTAAGGGAAAGTCTGTGGGAAATGGAGTTCTATGTCTATATTTTAAGTTCAGTACCACCATTGCTAGGTAAGAAGACTACCACAGTTTGTGATATCACAGTAGGACAACAATTTGAATAAGATATATCATTAAAAAAATTTCCCAAAATTTTATTTTTTGTGAGTAGTATACATTGGCGCGACTTATTACTGATAACATGTTCAGGGTGATATTATCCCCCCCCCCCCCCCCCCCCCCCCGCCTTCTAAAAAAGGTGGGGGTAGTAATGAAAGAAGTAATATTTCTGTATTCTCTGAATCCACATACAGCTGTTTGTGTTTGGGGTAAATTCCTGTTTAATATGAGCCAGCCCATAACGCGTTAATCAAAAAAATCTGGCACTCACATGATGCCCTTTTCTCCCACAGGCTGTCAAGTATCTTCAGGACAATGGCTTCCCACCTCACAGCCACATCCAGTCTGGCAATGTCATTGTCCACAAGAGTGCTTGCAGGTGAGAGACAAATTCGATCCCTGACCTGCTGACCATTAACCCTTACATTTCAATTCAAAGCCAAAGTCTGTGCATTGACCATGGAAAGACTTGGTATACTCAAGTGCAAACTGTCACCACACCGTGCTCCCCATTTATTCACACTAACCCTCATCCCTCTCTCATAACCTTCAGGCTAGTCAACGTGTGGAGATCCTCTCAAAGGTGTTTATTTGTGTATGTGGGTATGTCTGTATTTGTGATGGAAAGAAAAAGTGTGTATATTGTGTGTGGGTATATCTGTGTGAGACAAAGAAGAGAAAGTGTCTATGTACTATGTGTTTTTGGCAGAGAGAGACAGAAAATGTGTATATATGTTTGTGTGGGTGACACAACATTTGCTCCTGCAACAATTGCTACGGTCTTATTTTCTCCAAGGAATTAAGGTTTTGGGTAGGGTTGTGATGGGGTTTTGGGTTTAGTTTGATGTGGGGATTAGGATTTAGGGTCGGAGTTACAAGTTTATGGCTAGAAGTTATGTTTGGCTTGGCGTGCAGATACTTCATGGAAGTAATTGTTGCAGCAGCAAATGTCACAGAACCATTCATGTATGGGTATGTCTGTGTTTGTGACAGTAAGAGAAAGTGTATATACGTATATGTCTTTGTGGGTATGTCTTTGTTTTTTGGAGAGAGAGAAAAAAGTTTGTATGTCTGTGTTTTTAACAGAGGGAACAAGCCAGACAGACAGTCTTAATGTGATATAGAAACGGAAATAGAAAGAGTCTGTGAGTAACAGAAAAAGTGAGTCCTTTGATAAGATAGAGAGAGAGAGACATTATGGGTGCCATGTTTGTAGATAATAAGTTCTCTATGTCCATTTTATCTGCAGGCTGTCTGGACTGGAAAATGTGTTCCTAGGGTACACGTCCAGGATCTACCCCAGCATCAAGAGGTTACTTAAAGACCAGGCCGAGGCCATCGACACAATATCCTTTGGTAGGTTCACTGGGGTCACTTTCTTCACCTTGTGAGGCCAGAGATGTCTCAAGTTAGGTTGCTTATTTCAAAAATGATACTTTCAAGTTTGTCCGTCAAGTAATCAGGAGATCATTGGCTTGAATACAACCCAAGTACATATGCCCATATTTTTTATTTTTTTTTTTTTGTCACAGCTTCTACTAAAACATCAAATAATCTATGCTTATTTATGTCAATTAAAGGCAATTTTATTCAAATTTATGAAATTCTTCCACCGAGATGTTTTCATTGCAACTGATTGACAAATTGCCCTACATCGACGTAAATAAGCACTGAATTGATCAGTGTTTAAAACACTGATCAATTCAGTGCTTATTTACGTCAATGTAGGGCAATTTATCAATCAGTTGCAATAAGGGCAATTCGTCAGTCAGTTGCAATACTTTCAAGTGTTGTAATCCACGTTGATTGCTGAGAATGTGGCCACAATCTTAACTCTGATAAGTGATTGGTTTGTCTCCTCGTTGCCACAATGACAATTGCAGTTTGTGTAACTTACTAATAATTGCATGCCTCTTTATAACGCATTCCCCAGATCCGCATTTTTTCCCCATTTTGTTTAGTTTGTTTTCCCATGTTTATTCAATATAACCCATTCCTAATAAATGAGACTTTTGAATTAAAAAAAAAAAAAAATCATGTCCTGATGTTTCATTAATGTTAAAGACCATTGCATGACACCTCAACAAGGAAACATAAAACGTAGCCTTTAAAGGCATAATTTACCATTTGCAGATGAAAGCATTAGTGCTATGAAATAGTTCTAAAATGTGAGTTAGGGATAGAAACAACCACTGTCAAAATTTGAATCCGTATGATCGATGTTAAGTGTTGTTAAATACACAAAATGTGAACAATAGTTATAATAAAAAATTTTCCAGACTAAACCGTATACAGTTACGGTTTATTGAGAAAAACCCTGATATCTCCTTATATCTTAGGTTTTATTGCAAATATTTCATATGGTAGGATGTTTTATGATACAACAGACCTACACATATGCATCAAATATGATATCTTGAAAATTTTTGAAATCACTGCTTCCGAAGGTAAACTGGACCTTTAAGCTGTGTAAACTGGTCTTTGGATGTGGAAATCTGATCTTAATTTCCTCCCTTGCACTTAGCGAAATAGCCGCTCCAGTGCCTGGTAAAACATCGCGACAGTCACCTACATGTAGCAGGAAACTGACAAGTTTGATAGGAGTGGTTAAAGAGGAAGTCTTGCACACTTGTATTCATTTTGCAAGCCTGTTTTGTTCCAGAATGTTTCTACATTGATTTTTTTAAGGGAAAATTCATAAACGCAGAAGAAAATACTGAGTCACATATCAATAGATATCATGTTTAAAGTGAAATCCCTCAAATGGTTGGGACCAATACCCCTATCAGCACCATCAGCCAGCAATTCATGCACAATCTCAATGGCGTGTTGGGTTAGTGATCGTGAGAGGGTTAAGCATCAGTAAACCATGACCTCTTGGAATGTGGGTATGGCAATATAACTTAATAGGTGACTGTAATTTAACCTGCCAAACCTCCCCAAAAGTACTAAGTTTACAATTACAGTGTAACGGTGCCCAACAAATTCGTTCCTAAGGCCACGTGCTGTTCGAGATGGGAGCTGGACGAGAACTGGAGGAGGCATTTCCAGCGAGGGCGCAACTCAATCGGTGCAGATACCCAGAGCTCATACAGGTGAGTGTGTTCATGGCCATTCTGGTCAAGAGTTGGGTGCAATTGCAATAATATCTTTTTAACTCATTCTGTACCTATCTGAAATCTCTGTAGCCTTTGTACAGAAACTGTCAGGTTCCTGGAGGCTATGGATTAATTTGGGGTCTTGTAGTATCTCTGCACTTAAAGCTTCTTCCAGGATCAGTCTTCACTTGTCCTGTAGTTCATCTGTTCATCTGTGTGGTCATAACCTCAAAGAACAAGTCACATATCCAGTAAACTTGGCACGATTATGGCATATATCAGAAGTAGGCTTAATTGATGGAGAGATAAAATGCAGGATTATGGCTCAAGGTTATGGTAAAGTTTTAAGCATTTCACTAATCATCCCACCCCCCCCCCCCCAAAAAAAAAAAAAAAAAAGAAGAAGAAGAAGAAGAAATGTTTCACAAACTTTTCACCTGATGTTGCAAATTGAATGAGCTATTCTGCTGAAGAAATTTGGGACAAGATATATTGAAGCTCAGGAACCAGATGTCAACATTGATTCGCTGAGTTTACTTGTTTCCTTCTGGATTCTAAAGACCTCATAGACTTTGTCTACAGGACCCACAAAGTTCCATAGAGTATTGAGTCAAAATGCTTTCACCAAAGTAGTGACTGTGAGCTAGAGAAGCTTGGACTCTATTTTCAAACAAATTATGAATCTTTCTTACTCATGGATTATCAATTTTGAGTCATAATTATGATAATTTTATCACAAACTTTCCTTTTCTTTCTTTCTTTCTATTTTTTTTTCCAGTTGCTGGAGTTCATCTTTGATGTTGCTGGAGACTATCCCACCATCACCAATGTGAGTATTTTTTTTTTAACCCTTTGTGTGCTTTGAGCACCAATTGGCACAGAAAGCCCCATAGTATTGTACACACTGTACAAAGTCCCTGGTACAGACAGAGTTAATGCTATCTGTGTTTTGTCTGTCTGTCAGTCCAGTACATGTGATGACATACTTTTGATGTTAATCCACTAAAATACATACATTTTTTTTTTTATTTACATCGCAGAATTTTGATTGAGGATACATTCCTCACATGTATGGATTGGTGGCCAGACTGAACTATCAAAACTATCATGCTTCCATCACCACTAAACAGTAGATACAAAAAATCAAACAAACAAACAAACAAACAACTAGCATAAGTCAAATCCAAAGGGACCAGAGAAGATCCTTCCACCCACCTGAATTCTGACTTACACAAAAGAATGTGATACGCATGTTTATATTCATCCAGGGTAGGATTTTGATTGGACTTAGCCAATCTTTTGACTTAATGCAAGGTTGACTTAGGCAAGATTGACTGCATTAACTCTTTATGTAACACGTTCACATGCCTGACTCAGTCGACAGCTTGCCAAGTTCGCATGTTATGCTCAAATGCACAAACCCACACAAAGTGATCGATAAATAGCCAAATGCCACAGTTTAATGAAAGCGTTTTGCGCAATTCAGTTCCTGTCACATGTAGCTTGCATTTTATGTTGTCTTTGACTATCAAGTGGTGGTCCCTACTGGATTAGCAAGTCATTCCAAGTTTCTCTTACTGTTTTGTGTGCAAAAGTCATGCCTTTACAATAATGTAGCTACTGGTCATTTGAGAAAAAAACAGTTATAGATTTGTCATACAATTTACATCAAAACAAAGCTTGACATTTTCTCTACAACTTTGTTCATAACATGTCCAGGGTAAAAAAAAAAAAAAAATCTGAACGAGTTACATGGATATGAAAAACTTTTTTTTTCTGAAAGCATGACTAAGTTGCTGTCTGAGAATAATGCGGCACACAGGGGTTTTACTCCATGGCACATAAAGAGTTAACATTATTTCAGTGTTACATATGGCTGCCACTATAGAAAAAAAAAATAGTGACTCTTTACTGTAGCGTTAATCATGATGGTAAAAAAATCTCGTCCGAAATGGTTTCCTTCTGACAGGTTGCAGATCATCAGTTCTTTGCAGAGGTCAGGCTGAAAGAACTCCAGAAGCAAGAACCAAAATATGTGAGTCAGAGTATGCTTTATCAATGTTACATTAAATGATCTTTGTATTTGATTGACTAAATTGTATGATTCCATTATCAGTCAGGAATTCAATGGCCCAAATTTGCAATGGTAGTGTGAAACCAGCCCATGGATTACTGGCATGCACATTTCGTCTGCATAAATATTTGTAAGAGATCATGTACACCACAGAGATCCAATAATGAAACATGCATCTGAAAGGTACATCTATTTCAGTTATTTTTAGGTCATAGACTTAATTCAAACCATGGATGTAATTTGAACTACCTTTGTGAATTTCGACCCTTAACATTATCTGCAAATGTGAAACCTGAGAATTTCATATTATATTGGCCAATAAAACATGAAATCTTGATGAATCTGAATGAATCTGAAATGCCTGACTGCCCATGTTGAAGATGACTGCAGTTTTTAAAATGGACTGAAACCAAACAACAAGCAGAATGATGAAAGATTTGTGAAAGGACAAAATTGGAAAGTGATGAGATATTGCTGACAAAATGACAATGCCCAGATGTACTCCAAATCTGATGTGTGCTTAATTTTCGAGAATTCATGCAAAATACTATGACTGTCCTTTTGCCCGAATATCAAACAAATGAAAATCTCACTGAAAGCTTTTTCTCGCATTACTTCATGTTCTCGTATAACATTGTTGAATGATGTATTTGTTGTGTATTTTTTATACCTTCTCGTAACTTTTACAGGTGCACTTGACAGCTGCCATGAAGTCATTGATCAAGGCAACCAAGAGGGGCAAAGCTCTAAAGTGAGTTCTCGGTACCAAAGCTATGATATGGAAATTTCAGCTTCCTGCCATAAAAATTCCAGCTCAAACCAGAATGGTCTCTTGCTCCTTAGAATCCTCCCTTACCCTAATCTCCCCCTCATTCACAAAAAAGGGAGAAAAAGTCACACAAGTAGAAGTCATCCACAATCATCCACTTAATCTGTATGTAGATTTAGAAGTGATTTGTGTGGCGCTCCGACAAAATGAGTCATAAGTCGCACGGGGAGTTTTCCCGTAATGAGCCGAAAATGAAGGGGAAGCACTGCTCGGGTCGAAATTTTTTTATGACGGATTTTGATTCCTTGATGTTTTATCTGTTTGTACAGAAAATTTCAGCGTGTAAAAATGAGTACAAGTGTCCCAAATCACAGTTTTTCTGAGACAATTTTTTTCGGTTACATTTTTTTCGAACACTCGCCTTTGCGTTGCGTTTCGCACCTATTGTTCTTGTCCGATCGAGACTCCGCCTCCGTTGCTAGGGTGTATGCTAATGAGGCATTGCTCTTGACCCCATTAAAGACAAAACAAAGCATGGTGCGCGCGGCGGCGTCGGCGGCCAAGCGGCGAGGGCTTTAAGAATTACGCAATAATAGTGAGCTGACCAAGGCCATCGATTGCATGACCAGCGAGTTTCGTTTGATACATGCACTCCATTTCATGAAGTGGTATTGATGTGACGCACAAATCGCGCTGAAAAAAATTAATTCCAACGAACGATCACGCAAAATTTATGATACTTCATCTATGAGCTAATACAATGATCACATATCGAACTTGAAACCTCTTTATGCGTGTGTGTACTTTTACAACGGTTATTAATTGGCCTCATTAATGAATTCATTCAAATAATCATTACTTTCGTTCCCTGGTATGTGACTTGCTGTTTAAAGTTCATCTCTGGAGATAAAGTAGGGTCAAAGTTGTCAATTATTCTCGTTTTTATAAAGTCGACAATTCGTGTGATAATTCGCCAAATTTAAGTAATGCGCACAATTATTTCCCTGGTTAATAAAACTTATTGCCCTATTTCTTATGATGGTTTGGGCCGTGACGGCATGGAGAGAAATCGGAAGACAAACATTATTAATGCCCAAATAGCTCGTGTTCCCTTTGGAGGATATTCTGACTCTTGTCATCTGTGTATTTTTTAGAAGTAGGACCTATTTGAGAAAGGGACAGAAAGCTGTGTCGCTACTCAAAAGTGTGCTTCTTCATTTTGTTTTGTTTTTTAATCAGAATGTTTGTAATGATAGCTGTTTGTCGTGTATTGCGTGTAGCCGACATGTGAGAGGTCAAGTCTGCAAAGAATTTGGCTAACAGCTTTGCAAAGTAGCAGCGCTAATTGCCCATTAAATTGCGTATTCTGAGGAATTTCGAATGAAAGAACTCGGACGACACTGTTCACGCCTTGTATCCGAGTAAACCCCGCATCAACGAAGCCTTAAACAATGAAAGGTAAACTTCCTGCTATCAAGGGGTGGATAATCATGCAACCGGTATTCTTTCTTCGCCATTGATAGCAGAATCAGTGAAGGAATGGAGCAACAGTGTTGGAGGATCGGCATTTTTCAGTCCCCTTTTGTGTTCAGAACCACAGTCAGGGACGCTAACTTATTCTATCTCCTACAAGCTATCATTACTATCTTAAAACGTGAATTTTATGAAAGGTTAAAAGTGATCGCGGAATCAGTTCTTCTGCGTGACTCATGCAGGCTTTTATAATAGCATACCAAACTTAAATCATTTACCTGTATAGAAAGGGCGGGGATACACACTTATCGCAATCATCCGGATTTGAGGGTGATACACTCTACTACTTTTCTTCATCTTTCCCCCGACAAAGACCATGGTAATTCGAAACAAACAAACAAACAAACAAGCAGTTGCATTATATCAGAACGTACAAAATGTGTGTGTTTTATGTATGTATATGGGTCATCTCTTGATGTATAGTACATGTAGTAGGCATCTGTTGTCGTTTTTACAGCGTTTCCTAATAAATGCCTATAGCGAAAACCCAACACAACATTTATCAAGGAGGGAAGGGAACTTAAATTTGAATATAACATACATGTAGTTTACAGAAATCAGACATGTAAATAAGGCAATCAGATACATCCGCACAGCCGATTGTAATCTCTCACTTTGATTATCAAACATGATCGCCTGCATTTACGTGCTTTTTTCTAATTTCTTGAACTTTGCCTCATTTTCTCTTTTTTTTAAAACAATTGCTCGAAACATTTAAAAATCGTAACACAGTCTGCTATCCCCCAACATAATATTCCATTTGATTCGTCACTTATTGTTAGTCGAGTGACGCCAAATGTTGGAATCTCGAGCGATGATACACAGCATTTTGTTTGTTGGTTTTCGTCTCATCGCTCAAAAGAATTTTGACTACGATTACAGAGGTATCATCTACAAGACATAACTGATGGTTTACAGAAGTGATCATCAATTCAGTAAGGATTAGTCAAGTTATGAATTCACTTTACCCATCATGTCTAATCGAACTACGACATTGTTTGGGTAACCGCACCTTTTTATTCTCATAGTTCAAACTTATTCTTGACATAATCAAAACAAATAATTCTTTATATAATTTCTCAAAATACCTAAAAGATGGCCTAAGTCAAAACTTTCTACAAAGATTGCATACGGCAATCTTTACTAGCCTAAACAAGTTTTCTAGAGCTATCAGTTCGCCCTATGACGATGACTTCGATTGCGTTTTGAACTTGTATCGAACTACTTTCAAAACAGCTATTACCTTTATAGTTCGATTAATGAACCAGTCTTTTGAATTCATAACCAACATTCGTAATCGTAACCATACAGGAGTTGGAAAATGTAAATGCTATAATAGTAGCGCAAAATAAATGAGTAACGATTACCTTCATACATTCTAATTCCTAAGTGATGGCGCTACGAAAATGACACATGGTTTGACGACTGCTTCAAGCAAATAAAAAAAAAAGGAATGGGATATACTTCTAATGATAGTACCCCGCCGTACAATGCATATCACTGTATTTGGTAACGTTTGGTTACGTTTCTGTGCACTTTACGTACGGAAAATAAAAGGCAGATTGATGCTATTAACATGCTAACACACAACGCATTCAAAATGTTTTTTGAAATACACCGTGTACAATATAATGTTTTAGTACACGGTTTGAAACTTTTAATTTGCGAGTCCTTTATAAAGTTATAAGCAGGGTTATTACATTGTCAAGCAAAAATTAAAGTATTCAGGGATTCGGATTTGCGCAGAAGATTATATATGGCAATCGTTCGCAACAGAGACAATCCTCTTTAATAGATATACAATGTAATTCTGTTTTCATGAATTGAAAGAGAAACGAAAAGAAGTCAACTTTTTAACTTCATTTAGCTTTCTCACCAATTGAACTTGATTTGATCTGCCACGCATGATCGCTGTGTGTTCTATTAATTCTATTCAATTATTTAATCGGCGTGCTTGTTTTTTATGCAGAATATCACAGGTAAGTTTAATTCATTGAAGTTCATAATGTTTGTACATATGGCGTGTTCGTTGTTTTGTATTTTCATTTTTATAATAGATCATGTGTCCATTATCTGATTCTGACCACGAAAATATGGCGACTGTTTAAATGCGGAGCATGTACTGGAAAACCGTAAAGTCTCCTGCCAGTATAGACAAACTAATTTCTAGTCTATTCCCGCTTGAGGTGGAAATGAAATTGAAAAAAAACCCCCCGAAGTTCGACTATTTCAACCGTTTTGCATAGTGCCTGATTCATGTAATGGACACAATTCTTAAGCACATAAGCAATCACACAACTTTCGGGAATAGATGTGTGTCTTAATGATTGTATCTCATGGAAGAAAACTCGTCTCCTTGCCTGAATTTTAGCTTCTTCCTGTTCAAGCTTGCGTGAAAGAAATAGTTGAACATCAATCGCAATCATTAAGAGGGGCACATCCTTAAAAATAAGCACAGGAGTACTGAGACACACTACGAAATAAAAACGGGCCTTTTATCACTATTGACAACGCATGACATTGAAATGCTTTTTTTTTTCCTCGGGGGAGGGGGGGGGGTTGGTTAATACAATTGATTATTCTGAAGGTTCGTTAATCACACAATGAAATATGGTTCGCTATTAGCTTAGGTTCGTTAACAAGAGAATTAAATGCGGTTCCTTTCCGGAGGTTCCTTTACCCGAAAGTAATCAAGCAATCATTTTTTTTTTCCAATAAGGTTTGTGAATACAAAACGAAATGAAGAAGGCCTAAGTATTAATTCTGAATATTTGTCAGTATTATTATCTATACTCGACTTCGCAGAAAGATTGTAACTGCAAATGTGATGTAAAAAAAAATCAGCTTAAGCTACAAGTTAATGGTTTTTTTATATGCTATGGTATTACAAAAGTGACTGAGAACAAGAAGTGTATTTATGATACAATCATTGTAAACCCAACGTGAAGCTGTCAAGTCTACATCAACCTTTGCTTCTGATACGTATATATGTGCAGCATTGGCAAGCGTGATAAGCGATAATTACTGTGCACGCAACGCCTATAAAGGAAATGTGCCTAATATGGCGGGAATTCAGAATGTTACGGCTGTATACAGCTGCAGCAGAACAGACGCGAAAGCAGTCTTTGATGCTCTGCAACATTACGACCATGTGCGTAATTTGAGGGTTTTTAGTACACACAAAGAACACGATCTCAAAAGACAACCATCGTTAATTAACTTCATTGACTTTTTCTACCGATGCTGTCTTTCTATTTAGGTATTGGTACTTGTATGCTAAACGCATCCTCTTTAGTTTCCATTGACAACAACATCGGAGGAGAATGGAAGCGATGAACGCCCTCGCTAAAAGACGCTTCTCGTAAGACGCATTGCGTGCCCGCCTACAATAGGTTCTCAGGTTCTATTTAGGTATTGGTACTTGCTAAACGCATCCTCTTTAGTTTCCATTGACAACAGCATGGGAGGAGAATGACAGCGATCAACGCCCTCGCTAAAAGACGCTTCTCGTAAGACGCATTGCGTGCCTTTTTTCTTTCTACTGTTTCCTATTGTTTGTGAGTAAAAAACTAAAAACCACAACGCAGCCGACACACAACGCATACCGACTCATTCATGCGGCGGCAGCGGCACGGACACAAACGCGCCGAAGTTTACATTCGGGCTGCCGTATTGGTCAGAATCGTTAATGACAGACCTGTCCTGCGATTGGTTAATTATCTTACATACCCAAGCTATCGCCTTATACGGCAGTGCGTGCGATGGAGCGTAAACGCCGTCGCTAAGCAGGACTGTTGTATTGTTTCGTCCCGTGAAAGAAACAGGTTGTGAGCTTGAACGTAGCCTGAACTTTGAGAGCGATTTTCTCCGTTATTTAAAAAATGGACTGACATCATAAACGTAGTTAATATTCGTTTTTATGATCTATAGGGATATCGAAATGAGTTGTATTACATATCAGTGTAAAGCTTAGAGTCTGTAGAATTCACATATAGGCATAACTACGATTTCATTTTTTGCGACTTTTGACTCATTCCGACGGAGCGCATCACATTTTATTTACTTCCAAGAGTGCAGTGTATATAGAGTTCATGTAGTCAAGATCACTGAAGTTTCACAAAGTTCATTAAATTAATCTATTTAAGAAGTAGAGCAATTATTCTTGATCAATTGGAATGACAAGTTTGATATATTTTTTTGATCAATTAGAATAGCAAGTTTGATGCACTTTGAATACAAAAATGCTTTGTTTTTATTCATTGAAAGGGATTGTACAGGCTTGGTTGAGACCTAATTTCAAGTTTCTAACATTTTTTTGTGAAATATTGAGAAACCTCTTATGAAATATGAAAGAGCATGTAATTCTATGGGGAATTCAATGTCTATTTGATGAAAATTGGTTTTGAAATGGCTGAGATATCCAAAAAAGAGTGATTCTAATAAAGTGTGGGACCCACACTTTATTACGATCGCTTTGTTTTACTTTGTTTTTGGATGTTTCAGCCATTCCAAACCCGATTTTCATGAAATAAACTTTGAATTCCTCTTTTAAAATGGTATGCCCTGTACTATATCATAATTATTTTCTTGGTATCTCGCAAAAAGTTAAAAGCCCAATTCTCATCTCCACCAATACTGTACCATCCCCTTAACCAAAGCAGAGGGCAGAGTTGCTGTTTGCCTGCTCTGGAGAAATCATGATATATTTTTGCTTTACAGTTGTTGTGAAGAGTCCATCATGATTCATTCTTTTTTAAATGTTTAATCATTGGAAGCAAAAGTGAATCAGCATTAGCAAGAACACAGTCATTAGCCACGAATCACCACAAGCCAGAGAGTGTAGCCAGTGTGTCTCTTTGCTGATCAGTGTCATAACATGAGAGAAAAAGTATGTTACATCACTGTTTCACCTAGATATATGTGTGGATTGAGTGAATGCAGTAATAATAGAAGAACAGGTCAGTAAAGGTTCAAGGAATATCAAAACAATCCATTCAGATGCTAGATGTTACAAATTTTTGACTTTTCCCTCCTGCCTTTGCTGGATGAGAAGACTACTAAAGTTTGTGATGTCACATGCATAGAATGGCATAAAGAAAATATGTGACCCTGCATCACAAAACCAACAAAAAGTCACGGGACATGGATTTTTAGTTTAGGGCAGATTCTAAAAGAACAGACTCTAAGCTTTAAAATGATGTATAACTCAATTTAAATGGACTCTCCTAACCTATCTAAATATTGAAAAGAGATCACACATTTTTGAAAAGTGTGAACTGATAGAAGAGCCTCAGAAGTACAAGGTCTATTCATGCCCTTTAATAATCTTTGCCAAGGCGTGCTTAGCTGTGTGATGAATGTGACAAAAACGGGATCTAAACCACAGGCGCAACAACAATGAAGGGGTTATCAGATTAAGCTGAAATTGAGCATGCTCTAGTAACACATTCTGTCCATAATTGATGCTAACTTTCAAACAGTAGCATTATTCCTTCAAAAGTTATTATAATTGAAAGTGAAGAATGTGCATAAGGATTTTTAAGAAATGATAAGGGGCTTCTAAAATATACCTGATGTCACTACTTTGCAAAAAAAAAAAAAAAAGAGGGTTGTAGAAAAACTGTGGAAAACAAACTTCCCCGTTTACTTTAATATTTCAAACTTAGGAATAGTGTAGACAAAGAACAGCTCTTTCAGAAAATATGAAGAACTCAAGATTAGCTTGGTTGTCCTGTTTCACCCATTTTTGAGTCCTAATGCAAAATTAAGGGGAGCAACTATATGTTGGTTTTGTGATGCACGGTCACATATAAAGAAAATAAACATATTCTCACTTTGCTCACATTATAAAAGAGTGCTTGACTTGCCTCTTCAGGAAGGCAGGGGGAACAATATTACCCATAGCATACTTCAGTAATAAGTCAAGGGAATGTGTCCTTTTCAAAAGAAATAACCTTTTATGCAATTCTCTTTATATTTCTGTTTTATATTGTTCTATGCATGTGATGTCACAAACTGTAGTGGTCTTCTCATTCAGTGATGGCAGCACGGACACTTTCAAAGCTTTTGAACAGATTGTCTGATTTTCCTCAAACTTTCACTGATGTGTTCTACTAATGTTGCCACATTCACTCAATCCATCCATATATTAAGGTGAACTTGTCCTTTAATGAATTGATACCATCATTCCATGCATAGATAGCACATCATCTACATTGTACTTTGCTATACTTCTATGTACATGGCTGAATTGATAACAATATATTGCTCATGTTTCCTAGAACCATATGTCTTGCAGACCAATTGAAAAATAAGCTCAAGCCATCTGTAGCCTTTATCATGACAAAAGCACCTTTTACAAAATGAAGAAAATCATGCTTGCCCTACATGACCTGCTCCATGTCAAATACCCGACTTTCTTGCAAACATGCTTCCTCCCACACTGCAACCCTCAATGCAGGCATCGCTCCTCAGAAAAGACGAGGCACGCCTCCAGACAGACAAAGTGAGTAATAAAAAGCTTTGTTCTTCATTGGCAGTCTTGTGTGTGTGTGTGTGTGTATGTGTGTGTGTGTGTTAAAGGGATGTACAGTTTCCATTGGAATAGGGTTTGAGGTTTCCAACATTTTTTGATGATTTTTTCAGATGAGAAACCTCTTATGAAATATCAAAGAGCATATAATTGTAAGAGGAATTCAAAGTTCATTTGATAAAAATTGGTTTTCAAATGGCTGAGATATCCAAAACAAGGCAATCCAAATAAAAGGTGTGACCCAAATTTTTATTAGGATCGCTTTGTTTTACTTTGCTATTTGGATATCTCGGCCATTTCAAAGAAGGTTTGCATCAAATAAAATTTGAATTCCCCTTAGAATTGTAGCTTCTTAACATTTCATAAAGAAGTTTCAAAATATCTCACAAAAAGTTAAAGGCTGAATTCTTACCTCGACCAATACTATGCCATCTCTTTAAATTGTGTTCTCATTATTAAAAGGCTTCAATTGGAGATATTGTAGTGTTTCATGAACAGGGGATACTTTTCACACTGGGCATATGACTGTTGGTTCAGAGTATTTAAAAATCGCCCCTAGGGGTACCTTTAAATAGTGCCAATACTGTACTGCCCATTTTGCTTATTTTGTAGAACTATATCCATCTATTTATCTATCTATCTATCTATCTATCTATCTATCTATCTATCCATCTATCTATCAATCAATCTATCTATCTATCTATCTATCTATCTATCTACCTATCTATCTATCTATCTACCTATCTATCTATCTATCCATCTATCTATCAATCTATCTATCTATCTATCTATCTATCAATCTATCTATCTATCTATCTATCTACCTATCTATCTATCCATCTATCTATCAATCTATCTATCTATCTATCTATCTACCTATCTATCTATCTATCTACCTATCTATCTATCTATTCATCTATCTATCAATCTATCTATCTATCTATCTATCTATCCATCTATCTATCAATCTATCTATCTATCTATCTATCTGTCTGTCTGTCTCTCTATCTGTCTGTCTGTCTCTACATCTCCATTCATTTCTATTTGCATCTCACTCTTTTCCTTCATCTGTCTATGTATATCTGTTTCTATCACACTCTCTTTCTGCATCTTTGTAGCCATATCCATCCATCTATCCATCTATCTATTGTAAAAGTGGATAATTTTTGTGCATTTCATGTGGCGTGCAACTAGCATGCAAATATGTATGCTTCCTATTATGTAATACTAGATCATATTTTGATTCTGCAGAATTATAAACATGTGAAATTCACCTTACCTGGCCATGCGCGAAAGGTTACTCATGCCAAAATTTCTGCTTTTACAGTGTTATGTATACATGTTCATTGTAAGTAAGTAAGTATGTATGTATGTTTGTGTGTATGTATGCATAGATGTGTGTATCTGTCTATCTATCTGTCTATCTATCTCTATCTTTCTTCATCTATCATAGTCTCCTCTCTTTCTCTATCTGTCAATCTGTCTCAATCCATCCCATCAATGTCTCTGTCTCTGTCTCATTCTCTCTCTCTATCTTTTTCTCTCTCTCTTCTCTCGCCATAATATTTCTATTTTTCATCTGTCTGGTTGACGTCCATGTGCATGCTCACTGCAAACAGACACACGTAAATTATGCACAGTGACTTGAAAGGACCTTTAGATGCAGACCATTCTGTCATTTGATCTGGTCAGGCAAACATTCAGGAATGGGGAAAAAAAGGAACAGACTTTCTGTGCAAACTCACCACACAGCGCAAGCTTTCATTTCATGTATGCCTGGGATAGGCAGAAGTAGGAAAACATGGGGAAGGGCAGAGTGGGGAGAAAGATTGTTCGGAAAACAGTCAGCTGCAATGATTCTAAATGCAAACATGGCAACTCTACAGGGGTGGTTTTGAAGTATGCAAGTGTCTAGTTTCCACACACATGACTTGGTTATCATCCAAGAAGTGAGTGCTCACACTTAGTGAGACATGGATGCAGAAGCACATGTAGATGCAGATTTAATACCACTGTACTGCTCGTGGTTTGTATCATAAAGAAAAACTGTATGGGCATATCATCTGTTCATTACTAGCCCACGTCTGTGCCAAGGCCAGTATTGTGATTCTAATGTTCATAATTCATGTCATCATTTGGCTCACGTGTGATAATTTCTAAAGTGAGAGAAAAATGTCTTAAAATTAATCAGTGCATATACTTGCTAATTGTTGAAATGAATTATTGATATTGAAGCTTCTAATCAAGATTTACGGAGTAAACGTTTTGAAGGTTCTATGTAAACATGACTCATTTCAGGCAGAGCATCACAGTTCTGGACTTAAAGACTCTTTTGTTCTTCTACAACCTGGGTGCAAACCAACATAGTTTATCTGTGATTTAACTTTTGAAGATCTTACCAGGATTCACCTGCTGCTGTGAAAAGATGATTACAGATAAAGGCAATTTATTGAGTAAATTAAACAACACACACACAAACCACACACACTTGGATATCAGAATGTATTGAATACCTATAGCTCTTTCAAACTTTGGTATACATGTACTAGGTGTAGTTAATATGTTTTGACGGCTCTGAATACTTTTTGTGATATTAACGTAGAATGGATTTAGCAGAATTACCAATGCATATCTTTATTCTATGTCAGAAAGCTGTAAACAGAATAAGGTGTATATGGCATGGGTGAACATTTTGCCGTACATACTTATAAATTCTACAACTGTGTTTGGGTGACATGCTGATTTTGCTACAACATGCATTTCCCATGGACACCTGCCCAAGTATACTCGGGACTCGTCTTCAACAGGTTAATAGGCAAATCAGTGATGGCAAATACACATTGAATCATTACAAGGAATCTAGCTCGGTGTGTAGTACAGTTCGACCTCGATTATCCGGCCTCCGTTTATCCGGAAATCTCTATTATCCGGACGCGTTCACGCAGTGAAGGACTTTTTTTTTTCATCCATAAATTGAGAAAAAACAGTGACTTTCATGGATCTATTTCACTAATTTCATAATTATTAGTATGTGCATGATAGGTTTTTCAATATCTAATGAGGTAAAACATGTATGATTTTCATATAAAGATACACTTTATTTTTGTGAAGAAGGGACTACAATTTTGCGCAGGCTAGCATAGATTACATCACTGTTGCGGGGTACGCTACCTGCCTAGCTTCCAGTGCACTGGGACGGCAGCTTGGACGGCAGCTATGTACATTAACATTGTGTCTCCCATATCCAGCCAATTCGCTTATCCGGATGAGCGCCGGTCCCGACATGGCCGGATAATCGAGGTCGAACTGTATCCACCGAGATGTAAGCCATGTGATAAACTATTGTTTCCATTGTGATGAACTACACTGTACTGAATTCTTATCTACTTTTCCAAAATAGGAATAAGAGCAAGAGTTCATCCAAGAAAGCATCACATGCGGATGTCCCGAATGGTACCGCCTCCAGTCAGCCTTCGATGCCATCACCTGCGGCTGCTCCCGTGCCTCCCCCGCCCCCTTCACTGGCTGCTGCACCCCCACCTCCACCCGCGCCAGCAGTTGGGTTCGCCCCCAGTGGCAGCAGCAGCAATACAACCCGGGACATTCCACGTGTGGAAGGGAGGGGTGCCCTGCTGAGTGATATTCGGAAGGGAATTAGCCTTCGAAAAGCAAGCACCAATGACAGAAGTAATCCCAGAGTGTGAGCACCAGCATTACTGCTTTATGGCATTCTGTTACTACATGTTTTGCAGGATTTGCATGTACACTATATTTTGGAAGGATTTCTTTTTATCACATGTATAAAAATTTCCAGTCCAGTGAAGAGTGCATTCAGCATTGCTGACTTACTTAACAAGTTCCTTCACATAATCATTTGATTTGCATTATTTTATATGTACGGTGACATTAAAGAAAACACTAGGTATGAATAGTGCATATCCGTATTTATCTAAACAAAGGGGATAAAAAGAGGGTACATTGTTAGTGGGAACACAGGGAGAATATTCTTGGTGAGGTTATCCTCCATTTCAGCTCAGAGAGACAAGAAAGAATTATTGGTAAACGCATCCGCACAAATAAAAGCTATCACATGGGGGAATCCTCAGAAATCAGTCAAGCTGGGAATTTTTCAGTTTACATCTGATGAAATACTTTTCCTCCATCAAACCAAAATTAAGGAAATGTCACAAGAAAGGACATTTTGGTGGTTTTATGAAGGGTAAACATATGTTGCGTATTGCTTGACAGTGTTTAACAGATGAACAAAGATGAACAATAAGAACAATACACTCAATTCTTACCAGGTTCATCATTACTGTTCTATACTTCTAGGAAACTGCTCAAACATATTCCTGAATTCCACACTGGTTGTGGAGATGAGACATTATACATAAACTCTGACTATAAAGTCAAGGAAGCCCTACAGAAAAGAAATGATGCATTTGAATATCCAATTACTGAAATATAACTACTTTGAACACAAAGTGAGGTCACAATGCACATTCATGTACAGCCATAATGTGTCAGTTGAATTTTAAATAACGTTTTCTCTCGAGCACGATATATACTTTCTGTGTCTTTCTGATTGGTTTGATTGTACAAAATTCTTTAAAATGCAGGCACTGACTTAATATCTCTACCATTGATTATTCATGATTAATTTTTCATTTTTTTTCTTGAAACATTGTCTACTTAAATTTCCACCAAATATCTTATACTTGTGTTGTATCTATAGCGCTATCTTAAATTCAAAAGTGATGGCATCGTCATATCTAGTGCTTCTTTCAGTCCACATAAATGTCATAAAGTGGGTGGTGTGACTGTACTCCTTGCCTTGCATGACACACAAATCCAACAACTTATCATACATGGTACACTGTAAATACTGGTATGCCTATTTCACTTCAGAACAAGTGGAAAGCAAGAAAAGATGAAACAAATGTTAGAGCAAGAACAGCTGAAGATGCTGTATGCATTAATGTCTCTCTGCTTCTCATAATGTTAATCAAGTCTTCCACATTACTATCCATACTCTGTACACTTGTGAAGGTCGTGCAATTGTTGCAACATCAAATGAACTTGAATGTAAACTCAAATGAACTTAGAATGGTCTGCATAAATGCTGGTTAATGATTGGTCATAATGCAATCATGTGACTGCTAGTAATGCAGTGAGGATCGAAATTGTTACTTTGCATGCAGTGACATCTCGTTGGCAGAGACTCCAACTCTCCCGTTTTCGACGGGAGATCTCCCGCCGAAAACCCATTTTTGCAAAATCTCCCGTTCTCCCGCTGGAGATTTGATTTCTCCCGCCCTGGCTCTGTGTCTCCCGGTGGAAAGGATTTCTTACTTATTGCTATCGTATGTTGAAAAAATAAGCCTTATAGATAGCACCAGAGAACATCTAGAACCCTATACACGTGCTTCGCACACATCAACATGGAGTCTCCCGTTTGCTAGGGGTTTCGGGCGGGAGAATCTCCAGATCAGAAGGTGCTTGGGGTTGGAGTCTCTGCGTTGGGTAGTGATTCCAGAATTTGACTGGCTGCGGATGAGCTACGTAGAATGAAATGACGTGTATTTATGCAGACCAAAAGATCAAATAGCACAAATTGCCTTGTGTACAGTTGTAATTATTATGACACTTGACAGTCCAGTGGGAATTATGTTTTCCTCTCAATACAATCTATTCCCCTCAGCACTGCATTTTTTTTTTTTTTTTTTTTTTGGGGGGGGGTATCACTCTCGTACTGATGTCAAGTCCTATATTACACATCCGAAAAGGCATAATGTGTATGATATTGTGATTTTCAGTCTGAAGTTGTAAATGGCATAGCTATAAAGGTTGTGATAACCAAGTAAGTTGAAGAGAGAGAGAGAGAGAGAGAGAGTGGGGGGGGGGGGGTGGGGTGGGGGGGGGTGAGTAGTGAGGTAGTTTACATTGCATACTTAAACAGGAAATACTTCTTTGTATTTACATGTACATACAGGCACTATTTGTAATATGTTCTGTGCACTATAACAAGTTTGTTCGGGCTGTATTGATATGCTCTATTTGGTTCATTTGTGTTTGAGATTCACTCTGATGCAAATCACTTCATAGCATTGTGTACTGTTATACCTCTGCAGGGCTCGACACTAACTTTTTTGTTTGGTGGCCCGATGGGGCCACCAAAATCCTCAATTTCAAATTTTTGGTGGCCCGAGAGAAAAATTTGGTGGCCCCGAAAAAAAAAACAATAAAAAAACATTAAAAGTCCTGTTGTTTTTTTTTAATGAGTCAAATATCTAAGTTTTATCCAGTCATAGTAAGAATTGGAAGTTGGACATAATTCTAACCATAAATAAACCTCAACAAACTTGCAACACTCACTCTCAGGCACTCATTCAGTTCTTTTCATCCATCCTTTAAACAAATTTAACTGCTAATTTCCGGTGCAAAAAGTTACGAATTTATTGACTTACTTTTCAAAAAAAATTTGGTGGCCCGAGGCGGGCCACCAGATTTGCCCTTTTTGGAAATTTGGTGGCCCGACTTTCAATTTTGGTGGCCCTGGGCCACCGGGCCACCGTTAGTGTCGAGCCCTGCCTCTGTCTGTTTTATGTGGTCTTACATACTATTGAAAACTAAGGATTATTATGCAGATGCAATATGACACAAATATATTGATTTGATTGCTATTTTCACTTCGTAAACAAAAGAAAAGAAATCATTGTTTGCGAGTGGATGTGTACATGTGATCAAAAGAACATTGAATATGTAATTCAGCAAAACTTCTATGCATGACTCTTATCAAATAATGTTATCATTGTCATCACTTATCCATTATACTTGTTTAAATATTATCGTCATCATTATGTATCCATGATATCTGAGAACATATGGCAGGGAACTGTGATGTAAAATTCTGGCTGTTTTGTTTTTTAAGACAACGCTCAACCCTAAATGGAAAAAAATGGGTATCTACTGGTCCGATAGGGTCAGGTCGGACCAGTAGAAAAAATGGGTTAGTTTGCAGCTCTGCGTAAAGGTCACAAAGTCTTTGCTGAAATAGCCATGAAATAATTTAAGTGTCCATGTCTTTCTTGCATACCTTTTCACTTTTTTTTTTTCGGGGGGGGGGGGGGGTGGGGAGGGGTGTGATATATCTTTGCCCATGTCAAATGCAAGAGAATTAAATTTTCAGTAATTTCATGTTTGTTTAAAAAAAGAAAGAAAAAGAGAAGAACATGCAAATCTATGGAGATGACTTGGGGGTATTGCAAGAATGTCGAATTGCAATTGATTGCAAATTGGTTACCAATTGAAAGACTTGCAATTGATTGCAGCATTCTTGCATTTCTCCTTTACTTCAATCATACTTTGGATGATGAAGTGCATTCTTGCTGTATTATTAATCAAAGCCCAGAATTCTTTGTACCTTGAAGAAAAAATATGTAACATTGGTGGGTTTATTGTGTGTGTGTTATTTTTTTTAAATTCTCGCATAAGGGAGTTATGCCTGTAAAATTTCTTATGTACTAGCAACAATGATTTCTGCTTGGCAAAGGGAAGAGCAATCTTGATTTGAGCTTTTTCTGTCTCATATTTATGCACTTGTGCCTCAGTGTTACAGTTGATTGAATTGAAATACCTTATACGTAATTTCAATATGTGTGAATTCAAAATACTCCATTCTGTTTAGTTAGTTTTCGTTGCATATTATAGTTGTATCAACATTGTGTGTACTTTCACAGAAAAAAAAAAAGAAAGCAAGGCTCCACAATCATAATCAAGCAACTGATTTTTATGCATTTATGGATATGAGGTTATTTATATCAGTGTTTGCATGACCACACAACTGGTTACTGCTTTTGCTAGATGGAGTGTGTTGAGCTAGAATCATTTCAGGGAATGTTAGCTAGACATAGCATAGTGCAGTGGCATTCATAATAGCAAAATGTGTCATAGATATACAATCGCTGTGCAATAATTCAATTTTTATTTGTCACATATCTTGGTTTGCATCTTGGTTTACATTTTTTTTTTTTTTTTCTGCATGATTTTTTGAAGGGATGCAGACTTGCATTGCTTGAAATACTTGTCACTTTGCTACTACATTCCTCAGGTGCTTGGTATTTATGAGCCAAGGGTGAGTTACAGGACCTATCGCCATTGTGTGTGACAGTGTGGCCACACTGTGTCCACACTGTTTGGACAATAGTATAATGATAATGACCGCATGCGTAAAGGATACAACATAATCATCTACAAGATGACGTTTCTGCGCACTCAGAGTGCCACTAAAATCACATTTTTACTACCATTCTTGGGCCTGTTTTGTGAAGAGTTAATATTGATTATATAGTTAGTTTCTATCATACGTCTATGGCAGCCTGTGTAGTTAGGAAATTTGTAATCGATTATATCTTTCAATAAAATGACACAGTGAGCATGGTAAAAAATTCATTGCATCTGCATTAGTGAGAAGGAACCATTTGCTAATGTTGGTTTCCTCCATAGGGAGTCGCTGTGTATACGTCCCATGTTGTTGATTTACCAAAACTTTGATAACAATATTTTGTGGGAATGGCAAATGTGAACAATATGTTTTCTTGCTTGTTTAGAACACATTACAGGTACATGTACAACTCTACCACAGCTTCTTTACAGGATCAGAGTGTGTTACGCACACTATCTGCAGCTTCACAGAACAGAATCAGTGTATACTCAAGACACCTAACTACACCTACAATTTTCCACTGCTCCATGGAACAGAATATCACATTGTATGTCTGTTTATTTGTTTGTTTTCAGTCTCTGATATAAAGTGCTCATCAACATGTGACTTGAACTTTCAGAAGTGCTAACCCAAAGTAGACTGCAATGTTTTTAATCGTGTATATCTCGCACCTATTCATATTTTCATGTTATATCAATGTTATCAAACTGTATGTACTGTGTTGCCATTATGTGTGTGTGTGTGTGTATGTTTTTATCTTCTTAAATCTCAATGAGGGATGTCAAATTTTGTAGTTTCCAGCCTCCTATGAAAATTTATTTTTATTGTAAATCATGACGAATTCTCATTAAGTATGCAGAATTAAGTGTATATCTGTTAACTGTCCATATATCATAGAAATACATTCTGTACACTCCATATTTTCAGGAAAGAGAAAGGTTTATCAAGTATTGTGATCCTATTTTTATGACTATCTTCAATATCAGAGTATGGGAGAATCATATTTTCAAAAACACTGTAATAGTTATTTTTGAAAATATTACTCCAGTGTACTCCCATATGTTAAGCTGCAGGTTGGCAGGTGCACAAAGGACTACAGTTATTCCTCAAAGGATAGATTTGGTGGCAATGTGTTTTCAAAAATGGATAATAATCATAGGTACCAATATCTATTATGGATTGATAAATTACAGTCACATAAATGGTGGTGAAAGGGTAACAAAATCTAACCTTTTTTTCTTATGAAGTGTAATTATTTTGATATGTTTCTCTCTGTGATAAAGTGTATTTGTATAAGTGTGTGCAAAAAGCCAAAAAGCCAAAAAAAAAAAAAAAAAAAGATGCTAAGGGCATTTCTACCACTCGCAAGTTTGCCATGAAATACTGCATGGTTGCTCTTGAAGAGGACCTGGCTCATTCATTTCTCTATTGATCTATTCTACTCTAGGAATACATTATAACTCTGCTAGTTCGTACACGTGTCACACGCTTTACGTAGATCACAATAGTACACCAGCAGTAAAGAACATCACTGAATCATGCCCCCGGTATAGGCATTAATATTGTTCAGACCTATACTCGTTGAATGCATATGTCCTGAAATGAGGAAGCTACACAATATACATGTACTTGCTTTGCACACCATGAGTATTTTATGTATGACGGATGATAGTACAGTTTATATATACCAGTCAACTCGACTGAACAGCATGTCTTAAGATTAAGGCTTATGCATGCAAGATGAGGTGTATATTTTCGTACATGTATTAAACAAGTAAACTCATTTTGATTACATAAATCCGTTTGATTTGTTGTCTTTATTGATCTAGCTGAGTTTGCAGATGTCGATTTCTTCCCTGGACTTAAGAACACGCACATTTGTGCAATAGATGTAACAGGATGTTATGAATTTCCAGTGGTTAATGAACACTTATTTCTACAGTCGAGTCGTATCATCCCCCTGCCAAATAGTCATGCACTCCATCCTTAATGATGTAAACAAGATAAGTGAATACACGTACGTGGAATAATAAATATAGGGCCTAATCACTTTCTTGAGAAAAAAAAATTCTCAGTGTTCAGTTCAAAGTTCAGTGTATGATAATGCTAGAGGTGAATATAAGCACTATTTATAACCGTGTGTATGAGATGAATCCGATATGTTTCGTTGGCTTGACGTTTGAACAGATTTCAGTGGATCCATCTGCTGCCATCATGGAACACACCATCCGCTTTCGGACTTGATTTAGGACGTTGACGATCACAAAATGTTGCGAGCTCGCCAGACGAACTTCGTGTGAGATAAGACCCAGGAACCGTGACGACGATCCAAAGTGCGCGAACACCGCGGCGCCCGAACTTCCGTCGTTAGACGGGCAGCTGGTTGCCACGAGTCCACTTCGGACTGCTGCCATGGAACGATCTAACGTCGCGCAGGACGTTTTCCAAATTTGTTCCTCAGCAGAAACCGCAAAACTTGTGAAGTGAATTCTTACTGTGGTGCTTCTTAAATCATGGACTTGGTGTGGCAACACTTTGAGGTCAATGGTTCCATTGCGCGGACAGCCCCTCATGTCAGGAACTGGATGATCCAAGGTGAGAACTGCAAAATCATAAATAGCCCGATCTGAGTCTGACCGTCGACTAATATCGTCTCGTCCGCCGCTTTCGCGCCACCAGTGTTGTGGGACGCGAATACTGCGCACTCGGCGCGCAACGAAGTCGTCCCTTCCACTTGGAATGCCAACTACGCGCATATTCCTCGTACGCGATAGGAATTGATCCCCATTATGCACGCAGTGAGCAGCCGTCAGCACGTGAGTGGACGATATCATCGTGCCCGTGCACACGACCGAAGACTTGACGTGAACGATATTACAGAACGGCAGACGATCTCGTGCCGATTGTAGAACTGGACGGTGAAGAACACTTTCTCGATCTCTCAATTGACCGCTACCGGTTCTTAATTGGGACAGTACTGGAACCTGTCTCCGACGGCCATTGTAAGGACTGAGAAGGTTCTGATGCCCTCGTCTTGAAGTTTGTGATAGCTTGCTGCGTCTACCTGCTTTAAAGCTGTGACCATTTCTGCTCAAGAAATGCACAACAGGTTGTATCAATCCCACAGCAGTTGGAATTGTGCAGTAGTTGTTTCGAGACACTTTCTCAGATGGTAATGGTATCGATACTTGATTCGATCTCCTGGCTGGACCCGATGTATCCTCGCTATCAAGAATAGGCGCATCTTTCTCACTGCTGTAGAAACATCCAACTCTCTGCCTTTCAGACGTCAGCTTCCCGCTGATTTGACCTTGACTGTCACTGATGAAGTCAGAAGTGTCACTCTGCAGAAGATTGCAGCCATCATCCTCATGATCAGATCTGTTGTTATAGTGTCTTATCGATTCATCCATCCATTTCACACGTCTGATTTCACTCAAGACGTGCTGAAAGGAAAGACAGAGTATCGCCACGATCAATGTGCTCTTCGATCGCCTCATCTTGAGTTTAGTGGTAGTTTTACAAGGGCAAAAGGCGTATATAAGAGGCGGCTCTGGTGCAAGAACGAGTTCAGTCAAAGAGTAACAGAGTCCAAAAGCAGACAAGTGCAATGGTTTCACGCACTGTGGCTCCCTCGTTAAGTTGATGATCATTCCCGTGGAAAGTCCCGCATATCTCTTTGGAGCACACATCACATCTATGGGTCACTTAGTGAGAGATTTAACCTTCACAGTCTCGCGTCTCCTCGAGACGAGTATCATAAGCGCGAGGCTGGGGTATATCAGCTCTGACGAATTCGGATCGAAAACCAGGGGCGAGGAAGGAGCTCGGGCAGGTGGTCGTACAAATCGGTAATGAATATTGCCTATCCAGCTGTGAATACATGAAAACAGACGAAGAAGGGAAAGAAAAAAAGAGCATCAGTATATTTGTGACTTGTTTGTGAGGATGGCAGCTAGGCATGGAATGTTCCAATCTAAGCAACCAGTTTGTCAGTCAGAGTGATACAGTGTTCGCCGCAAAGAATGTGTCTTTCTTCATGTCTATCTGCAATATCGATGTTCGAGATTTGAAGCTGAAAACAGGGTCAATAGGCCGTGGGCCGAAACGGATTTTATGGTTTAGTTTTCGTTTTGTGCACTGACTTTGAGGGACAAGTTTTTTGTATATTATTATTATTATTATTATTATTATTATTATTATTATTATTATTATTATTATTATTATTATTATTATTATTATTATTATTATTATTATTATTATTATTATTATTATTGTTATTATCATCATCATCATCATCATCATCATTTTTTAGCCAAATGGAAATGACAATAGCATGAACATAACATAATATTCATATAGAAATGACACAGTTGATGTATAGCACAAAGTATGGACAGGGAAGCAAAACATATGAGCTAGGGCTCACAAAAGTACTTGTAATTATTTTACTGTTGTCCTTAGGCATGTGAGCCCTCATGTAATGCATTCTCGTACACATGATTATGCAATAGACTTGTAAAAATAAAAATACACATATTTTCAGAACAGACCAATAATAAAGATACCACATTAAAATACAGGAAATAAATGAAAAGTACCCCAAAATTATCCAATCAATCCATTATATAAGTTATGAATGATAATATCAAAACTCCGAATCGGTTTGTTCCCCGGGGTCTCTAGTTCGCACATTATAAGTGAGCAATCGGCAAATACCTTCTGGAATTTTGTCAATCGTTGAAAAGAAAAATTAATAAGGAAAGAGGATGACGAGAAGTCCTGGTAAGTGTGTTGAGCGAGATATGGAATCGTGTTCGTCATGATGTGGTTATTTCTGATCAATTTCATAGCACGATGACACAGTAACACCATCAAACTTGTCTATCCTTCACATCCTCTAGCTTGGTCTTGGTCTTTCCGACTGCACATGACGATTGTGATATCATTATCATTATGGCCTTTAGACATACCCCAAAGGTGTACTGCATAGACAAAAATCAAGTCTTCGTGATATTAAAAGTGAGTAGGCCAAATTACATGTAATTTGTTGTACTCTTTATGGTTATTCATTATCTTTCATACTGTTTGAATGATAGATTCCTATATTTTGCATGGTGCACTGTATTTTGCTCTACTATGGTCCCAACATTATGATATTAGGCAATAAAAGTGCATCACTGACTTCGAATGATAATTCTATAGAACTTGCATTGATAGTCGGAATTTCCTCATATTATCATTTACATAATTCCTTTTTCATATTTCTCTACATCTTTTGAACTGTCATGGTATCATATAGCTGAGGTTTAGTTCTGTGGCACTTTTACTTGTCTAGCTGTTGTATATAATTATGAAGTTTGTGCATAAAATGGAAATGTAACGTGACATGCATAAAACTGACTTTATTAATTCAGTTGAGTTTACTGTCGATGACATCAAGAAAGGCAAGAAAGTGTTTTGCGTTTTTTGTTTCTTATTAGTCATGCATTGCATGTTAGGTGGACCTTCAAATCGATGCATGCATTTTGCAAGCCTTATTCTATCGACACGTTGCTTACAAACTTTCTCGTAATCATAATCTATTACATTACATCACGGGGCTTAACGTGGCCTTCTTTGCTTAGTGCCAAACTCGTGGGTCTTGTTTGCCTACAGTGTCAGACTCGTGGGCCTTATTTACTTCGTGTCCAACTCGTTGGCTATTTTATCATTCGTGGGTGCCAAACTCGTGACGTTCACCTCGATCGCACAGTACTCGATACGGATTCTTATGATTATGAACATAATTTTATACGTTTTAGCACTTTTGATTAACCCTATAAAGCCCAAGGGGGGGGGGGGGGCGGGCACATTGTGCCCCCTACCATATTTTCATTTGCCGCTCCTACACCCTTTACCAGATTTCACCCAAATTTGGTGACTTTTCCTAAAATCTTATTGCGCATATTTTGATGTATAATTTAGCTATGTCCGATATTGCTGGTTGCCATGGCAACCATAAACTGACAACCATGTTCGTCAGATTTTGCATGATTTTCTGTTCCAATTTCAGTTAACAATATAATGATGGATGAAATGGGGGTTTTCTTGGCTGTAATTTGCTGAAGGACCAAAGGGTGAAGGAATTATGGCTATGAATTACCCTGAAATGGTTTCCTTATTATTTCCTTTATTTTCTATGACATTGGCATCAAACGATAGATATAATAGAAATAATTGAAAATACAACATTTTCCAAAGACTACCCTTTTATTTTGTGTTATCTTCACACAAGCTTTGCCTGTGATATCATTTGTTCATCACATTATCAATCGGCAAACTCAAAATTACAATATTTTGGAAATATGAAATGCGATACCAATATATGTATTCATTCCAAGCAATACATCATAGGTTTTATATATTTCTTTATATTGTAATGAATAGCGCCCCCATATGTTGACCTTGAGAAATTTCAACCATAACAAATAGTGAAGGTTGACTTGCTTTTCCTTTGTGGTAAATATGAAAATGATTGATATGAAATAGAAAGATATAATATACTGAGGATAAAGAAGTAAAGAGAAAAAAACATGAATTTAGCGTATTTCCCATGTATTTCTTTATATTTTGGTAAATAGCGCCCTTAGTGGATGACCTTGAGAAATTTCAAATGTTGGGTCATGTAGATTACAAGTTGCTCTACCCATGTGCAAAATATGACGGTCATACATCATAATAAAGAAGTAATATAGGGGGGGCACAATCTGCCCCCCCCCCCCCCCCCTTGGGCCTGGAAGGGGTCAAAATAGCTTGGGCTTTATAGGGTTAAAGTAGGTCGCTTTGGTTTAATTTCGGAAACTTGCAGGCCGGAGTCATCTCACAGAATCGAGACATCCGCACCAGAAACAAAAAGTCATCACGATCTTTATAGTCGTTCGGTGTAGCTGCAAAATTTTAAGAGTATAGGCCTATATTTTATGCATGCCGAAATCTGCTTTACGAGAAAACCGTGTAACCTCTGAATTTTCTTCACGACAGACTCTGTAGAAAGTGCAGTAGAGTACTATGCATGGCGAGAGATTTTAGACGGACGGAAGCCCGCGTGTTTTCAACCACCCAGACAGAGCTATTTTTTAAAGTTTGACTTTGATGGAGGAGGCACAGCGACTACTGATTGCGCCTCACGTTTTGGGACGATGCGCTCATCGCTGTGGATGCGCTCAGCACCAAGAGTTATACTCAGGGGTTCAGGAGGCATCCTGGTTGACCCAGTCTAAGGGGAGGCATCTTCCCCTGAAAACTCTGGTGTTGAGGGCCGGGCGCCGGGGGAGTATTCCTGAACATGTTATAGGAATGCCCGCCCTGGGCGGGTTCGCAGCTCTGCGATGGGGACGCACTCCTCTGCTACACCATGGAACTACACTAGCCTTCTCTTCCCAGGACAAATTCGTCTCATGCACTGCACATAGCCAACATCATGCTGTTTTTCTAGTTTACCTCCCCGAAACCTGTGACAAGCTGCATGGCTTCACTTCCAAAAACTCGTGACAGGGGGTCAAAACTCATAAGAATCTGGAACAAGCATGATGGTGATCGCCTATGGTTTTTTTTTTTTTTTTTTTTTTTTTTTGGGGGGGGGGGTCTCCCCTCCAGTCAACATCACCTTTGGCTAAATAAAAATGAGAAGATTTCAAGAAAAGAAAAAAGAAAGAAATCTATGTCATTCGAAGGTTTCGGGAGTGGGTGAGGGGTCGAAGGGAGAATGATTGACCATTAACCCAGCCAAGCACACGTTCCGCCTCACCTGAATACAATGACGACTCAATCATGGCAGTTATTGATTTAAACAAAACTTTATTACAGAGTGTAATGTAATATTACCCCCGAAAAAAATCACTAAATAAAAACGGAAATCTATACAACCTCTCAGAAATTTATATAATAAAGCTAGGATCTCCAATAGTTCTTTGTCTAACGTCGTTCTGTTGTTATAATTCTGAAATAAGATGTATAGTGAATAAAGAATTTGATTTATAATGGAATTGCATTCAAGTGATGAACCAAAAATTTGAGCAGAATTTGGCTCTACAGTAACATAATAAGCCTAATGCCAGGTAAAGATAAGTGAGTTATCACTCATCATAGCTCATGGTTCGAAAATAGACAAAATGCAGAGCTTAATGTCAACTTAACTCGGGAAAGCTTAAAATTCTTGTTTCATCAGCCGTCACTCTTTCACTCGTGATATTTTTACATATTCAACAGTTTTAACTTTCCGTTTTTATAAAGCAAAGACAATTTTAATAACATTTTCTGTTAATATCTTTTGCAAGCACTTGAATAATGACATAGGCCTACCGTAATATTGGCCCATACTGTATCTTCTCTTTCTCTCTCTCTCTCTCTCCCTCTCTGTAGGCCTAAATGTTTTATTCCTGGTCCGTGGGTGTTATTCTTTGTGTTTATTTTTGTTTCATTTCATTTTTCTGTATTATTGAGTTGTATGATTTTTTTTTTTATTACATTGATTTTTTTTTTGGTAATATATCATTTTCTGCGATGAGTAGCTGTCCAAGGGGTAGTTTTACCGGAGGTATAGCTGTCCTGAGGGGTCACCATTATTGTCCGGATGGGGGTAATCCCCATTCATCAGCTGCTTCATTGATCCAGGTCGTAGGGTTACTGCCACAGACCTCTTCTATGGTTACTGCACGTACAGTACTGTACTGCTGGGTGTTAGTAGTCGAAGAATTGCGCCCGCTTTCAACGGCGTGCCTGCCGTACCCTAACCGTGGGTGCACAATACACTGGTACAGTATGCACGTGTGGGTACTAGGTGTATAGTGTACTGAATACATCACACAAAAAATAAGTTCTCGCTCATGTTTACAGTATTTTCACTTTAGGCCAGGTAGGCTGCCCCAAGAAAAGATCGCACGCAGCTACAGAAAATTGTTCGGCAATTGTTCAGGCCTCCTCCTGATGTAAGTGCATGTTTTTGTGGTTCGAAGACTTTTCATGATATCCATAGTCCATGATAATATCATGATATTACGCCTTATGAAAATTAATTGTCTTGAAACAACTTATGTTTTGACAAACGTCACTTCCGTGCACTCCCTCACTCACGCTTCGGTCCAGTGCAGTTTGTTCACAGCATCAGTCTTCCTGTGTCGGGTCCGCCGCCCAGATATCGACAGACGCTCCACAACACTCGCTAGTGTACATCGACCGTGACCAGTACCCAGCACAGGTAGGCCTACTGTACATGTACATGGGAGTTTCCATAAGATCGTACCTACGCTGTTCCTGATTTAGCTAGGTTTGTGACAACTGACTGCAGTCACCATGCCCCAGCCACCGTCTTCCGACAGAAATAATATACCCCAATATCTCGGCAGAACATTGACCTATGCTGAAGAAGTAGATGCGATTTCCAACTACCTCCGCTACCAGAAATACCCGCCCAAATTTAGCGACAATAACAAGCGGTGGCTCAGACGTTGCTCGAAATCGTTCTCGGTGGTGGAGAAAGGGGATTTGTGCTACCTTCAGAGAGATGGCAGAATGTGTGTGCCGGAGCCCGAGGAGCAGAAGAGGATTGTTATGAAGGCCCACCGAGGTCTTGGTGGTGGTAAGTCTAACAGTTAGGTTGATAGTCTGGACTCAAGTTCCTGTGTCTGTGAATCAGTGTGATGAAATGTTGACCGATCGACATTGGTCAATCATAAACCATGTAGAAAGACTACGTGTAGGAAGTACAGAACCTAGAGTATTTTATGTCTGTCCGGGAAACCCGCCCATGAGGGGGCCCCTGCTTTTAAGGATCCCTCCTCCCTCCCCATGAGCATACACTGTATTTGAGTACTTGTAGGCCTACATGTACGTGTGATTGTTTTCTCCGATCGAACTGTTTTAAAATACCTTCTCTGTTCTTGTGAGACAAATTGGTCTCCTCAATTACGGGTAACTCTTTGACTAGAGTCTGAAAAAAATACCAACTTGTTCATGTAATTAAAAATAAAAATGAAAAATAAAAGAAAATATATACTAACGTTACACTTGGCATGTACAAAAATTGTACATGGTAACATTAGGGTGCAACTAACCCTGGGCAGCTCTTCACACAGTAGAAGCGTTCGGGCTGGTCGTAGTGAGGGTGCCATATATATGCATTTAATATGAACTGTTTGGCAGTATAAATCTGAGTTACAAAAGTAGGGCAAATTTATACACATGTACGTACAAAGTACATGTACACATTATACATTCATATTCTTGCAAGCTGTTGCAACTGAACTCGCTGTTGTGAGAAGGTAGTGTACACATTGCAGATCTTCGTGTATGCACAATGCAACAATGTTTTCATTTGCCCTCTCTACAGCTGTAGAAGATGGTAGATGATTTGTACTTGTAGATGGATGACATGACTATTATACTATCTTTGGTCAGAGAGATGGAAGAGGCTCTTTCACCTCCCTGCTTTGGTGTTGTTTATGTGTCAAGTAAAATGTGTACATGTATCTCTTTAATATCATTAAAGACAAACCAAAGTAACAAAACAAATCATAGGAGGGTATGAATCAGCAGTATTTATTTTCCATAAGATAGGCCAGAAAGTTTGAGAAAATGCTGCTTCTTACCAATGAGCATACAGCCTTCACAATTCTAGATGTATACATGCATTCAAGTGAATAATATTCCATCTTCTGTTATGTACAAATTATACATGGTAATCATCACGCCCAGATGTATGAAGTTTTAACTTCCCCAACTGTTTTACACCCATTCAGACAAACACTACGGACGCGACAAGACCTTGAAGAACATCACAACGAGGTACTACTGGAGAGCCTTGTACAAGGATGTCTGTGCCGTCACCGAGTTGTGCCCCACCTGTAAGGAGTGCCCCAAAACAAGGCCCAAGAACTTTGCCCCAAAACCGGATGGCTATTCCAATGCAGAGCGGCAGGTAATTGTAAAAAAAGGTGTACTTTTACAGCACTGACAAAAGGAATTAGACATATTTCTGAAATATAAACTCCCTATTAAAGAATCAAAATAAAAAATAGTGTAGTAGCAAAACAAAACAAAAACATGATGACAATATGCCCTTGGTCTTATTGAGAGCTCTGTATGACAGGGGGAGATGACCTACATATGTATGAAATTGCCAATAATTCTTGCAATGAATATTGAGATTCACTTTCAAATGAAAGTTTACTCAGGCTATGTCAGTTACATGTAGGCTTGGTACATGTATTTCCAGTAGCCACCAAGGTTTAGGAATCATGTTTCTAAAGTGAAAAGGTTTATTTTTTTACATTTCAGGTGGATTTAGTCAACTATGTATCCTTTTTTGTTCCAGAAGAATAGCTTTTCTTTAATTATGAGGAAACTATCTGATGTGTTTTAGTTTTTGGTAGCACGTTATACAAAGCCATGAAGTTGGACAACAAACATAAATTTGAAGCAATATCTTCCTAACTTCATTTTATTTTTAATTTTGGCATGTTTGGGATACAACTCTATGGGTTTATTTTATGTGCGAAATCGAGGATACAGTTGGAGCAACTACATGTAGGTTATAATTGCTAATCAAAAAAATCAGTAGAAATATGTACATGTGTAAATGGCATTACTGTGGATCCCAATGAATAGTACCTTGATTATTAGTTTCAGCACCCAGCAACATTGCCAAATCATCAATGTTTAGGCTACTGGGTTCTGTTTTGTTCTTGTTGTTGTTGTTGTTGTTGATTTAATGTGTTGGTTATTATGCTTAGAATTCTTCAAATCAGAGAAGTTTGAAGAAGCAATAAACTATCCAGTATAATAGTTCAAAGTTTATGAACCTCCCCTGATCATAATCATATCTGAGAAAATATTCTCCCAAAATTATTTTTCCATGAAGATAAGTAATGTGGAGTAATGAAGTTTTCTTGAAATTACCCATTTCTTTCTGTTATTGCTGGAGGTGTGATTAAGGGGAAGCAAGTAGGAAGAAGTATCTTGCCAGTTTAATCTTTATTCTACATGTAAAGATTTACACAGACAATCAGGAAATTTTCTGGTTATAACAAGAATGCTGTTATGAACCAAGATGCTGGCAAATTTTATACTTTCATACATTGTTGTTGTTGTTTTGTTTTGTTTTGATTTGTTTTGTTTTTCTTGGGGGGGGGGGGAATCAGTCACACTTGTGTACAATACATTTCTTACGATGAAGCGTATCCTGAACTGTAGATTATGAGATGCATGTAAGTGCGTACATGCGCACTTGAGTTGTGATCAAACACATGATCTTTGACATCATTGCAAGTATAGAAGTGATTTTAAAGCAGATATTAATAAAATTTGAGTTTCAACGTGTTCAAGCATTTCATTTGGGATCTTGGTTGCAGGAAAAGCGACGCGTTCAGAGGATGCGAAAGCAAAGGGATAGCATTCGACAAAGCCAGAAGCGTGCGAACCAGTCTCGGCAGGAGGGAATTACTCCAGAGACTCCGGAGCAAGGAGCAGATCCCCCAAGCCCCATTTCCCGCTTTGCATTACGTACTTCAGGAGATGCAACAGAACATTTGCAGGGGAAGTTGGGTGTTCCAGAAAGCACAGAGCAAACTGCAGATGTTCTGCCGAGACCCACCGTGCCACGTACCAGTGCTGCTCAGGCTGCCGATATATCGTGGCAGGAACTGGTCAATAATGTCCAGTCAAACCAGGGGGGACCAGAGCAGGACTTGATAGTGCCCACCGCAATACGTCTTGCGAGCATTCTGGAGGCCGCCACCAGAGTGCCGAACAGATCAAGGCTGTCACATGACCAGAGCAATCGGTCCAACTCGCGGGAACTCCTGGACTCTGTGAAAGTGGCGGTCAAGGAGGCTGTTCGCCAGGCAAACTCTGAAGTTCACGCCAAGCTGGACAGGTTAATGGCAGAGGTGACCACCATCAAGGAGGAACTGGGGGCTGTCAAGCAAAGTGTGTGGCACATCGAGAGCTCGATGTTTGATGTTTCCAACACGATGGAGTGTAACAAAGTGGAAATTGTGACTGACGAGGGAGGGGAAAGTGTAACTCTTGAAGATGTCCTTGAGCAGAGGATGGAATGAAATGAACTCTCACAGACCCACTTGCCCACTTGCCCAAAACACATAGATTTCAAACTATTGCATTATTCATATTCATGAAATTTGTAAAAAAAACTGAGATTCATGAAGGAACTGATTATAGGGGGCGGTGTTATCCCACCTGGAAGATCATTGGGCAGACATTTTACGGACTATTTTTATAAATTTTGAAAGGTTGTCAAATTTGTTTGGCACTTAAAGTGCATCAAACTTGATGTCTCTATTGTATCAGTATCCAAATTTCAAATTTGCCGTTGTGGCATCATTTAGAGAGGGTATTCAAACCTCATCTATTCCTTTTCTGTTTTGATGATGTGATCAGTGATTTAATTTTCATTTTAAAACCCAGTAGCATGGGTAATCATGGGCGATCCAATTGACTCATTTTCCATCGGCTGCCCACCAGCGTAGAGTGTACATTGAAAAATCATGAATAGCACCTGTCAGCTACACTGTACACTGTATGCTTTATGTGTCGGCAAATATGTGGATCACAGTGTATCAAAGTGTAATAGTCAACTACAGTCAAGATTTTTCAGCTGTGCATGTACCGGTACAGTATGTACTTGTTGTCAATAAAAATCAGTGATTAAGAGATGGCATGGTATTGGTGGAAATGAGGATTGAGCTTTTAACTTTTTGCCAGATACTAAGAAACCACTCACAAAATAATAATACAGAGCATATCATTCTAAGAAGTTTGTTGAAATGAAAATGGGTTTTGGAACTGCTGAGACATCCAAAAAAAAAAAAAAAAGTAAACCACCTTTTATTAGGATCCCTTTTATTTTGGATATGTCAGCCATTTCAAAACCAATTTTCATTAAAATAATAACCATGGAATTTGTCTTGGGATTACATGTTCTTTCATATTTCTTAAGAGGTTTCCCACTATCTCACCACAGAGATAAGTTATAAACCTGAAGTTAGGTTGCAACCAAAAGTGTACCATCCTTTTAAGCTGTAGACAAATCATTACAGGGATTATCAAATGTATTGGAGTCGGGCTAACATTCCCGCACCATGGTTTCCCCATTCTCCCGGGTCCTTGAGGCATCTAATGTAAACTTTTTGTCAAGTTTATGCAAGATACCTGTACTATTGTATGCTGTATCATGTATGTTGTGTAGTGATTACATTGTATCTTGTGTGGTTTTTAATTTGGTGACTTTGATTTGTCTATTAAGGTTTGTTTTTCCCCTTTTTTTTTTAGTTTGTTTGATTTTCTGCTGATCTGATCCCTACTTTGATTTGAGTACTTTTGGTATTAAAATGAGGAAAGCTTTTTGAAGTACTCATAGTAAGCTTTCCAATTGTCCATCAAATTTCATCTGTAGGCTGCAATTTCAATGTTATCGCAGCAACAGCTGCAGACTTTTATATCTAGGTCCTGATAGTATTCAACTTTCAATTTGACTTAAATTTTAAATTGCGTTTGAATGCACATGCTGTAGCATTTCGTCAGACACTGAAATGAATGTACTTTGTATGTTGAGAATATACTGGATTGCTGAATGTTGCATGGCTACAACAGTATGTCAATAGAACATGCGTATTTCCCACTACAAACAAATTTTTCAATTTTCATGAATATAAATATTTACTTCCTCTCCACCACCCTCCCCGCACACACACACTCACAGCCACATCAACTTACAATGAATGTCTCACAAATGGGAAGAAAAGGTGAAATTTACTCCAACGAGATTAGAAAATTCATAAGAAATGAATGGAATAGAAAATGGCGAGCAACAATGCAGTGGTACATATCCATAGCTGTGAGCAATGAAGAAGAGTGAATCAGCAATAAATTTACATTGCACATTCTACCATAGTTGTATGTGTTGGGTACAGTGCTTGAAGTCACATGCATGTACATAGTATTTTCATATGTGCCATACATTCATGTACAATGATTATCTGCTATATCAAGAAAAATCTGCCTTTCCCGATTACCTTCTGTATACTAGTACTGTAGTTTTTTCCTGTGCATGTACATTTTATACTGCCTTCCTGACAGTTTTTCTTATGAGCTAACGTGTAGCCATGATGAGTCCTGTTGAATGATTGCTACATGTACAATGGAACTTCTTTATAAAAAGGTCGGCTGTAGCAGAATCATGTTTTAATCATTAATTTTGCTGACCTAGAGTTTAAATATATTTTTTTGTTGTGTTATCTTTGTTGTTATGTCAGGGATAGTTCTATAAAACATGGTATCACACATCACCTCTCACCTCCCCTGTAATTATTCTTGCCATCTTGTTCCAAAGTTGTCATCACTTGCATACCCTAGGAGGGTGATTGAGTGTTAGTAAACTAAACTAAACTAAATAAAATTGGACTAGAGTAAACCAAAGCATTGTGCCTCAAAAGACTGTGAAACACTCCAAACTATTCAAGTTTGAGGAAAGGTGGATTGCTGCAAAGAAAAATGTATATACTTCTGTTTGTTTAAGAAAGTCGTGACTGGATATTGTTTGACATTACATGAATCATGCTGAAAATTGAATACAGCATTGAAGACAATGTTCCCACAAAAGCACAACATCCTGTATTTGCTTCTGTTCTTAATTCTTCTTGGGCTACTGTATTGTATGTCTGCGTGGATCTTTACCTTCCAGATGCTTCCCTAAAAACAATTGATTCTGTCTATTGTTTGATTTCTGCATCTTTTTAAACTTGCACTGTATATGGACAGTAACCCCCTGGGCAACTTCTCCAGATAACTACTGTGTACCACCCAGATGATTACCCCCAGGGCTATTCCCCTCATAATATCTTAGACTAATAATGTTAACAGTATTACAGTAGTAGTAGTGGTAGTAGTAGTAGTAGTAGTAGTAGTAGTAGTAGTAGCAGTAGTAGTAGCAGTAGTAGTGATGATCATGATGATAACAAGAATTACAATAATAATTATAATAATAGCAATATTAATTTCAACACTACTACTTTGATGTAATACAATTTGAGGCTCGGGTGAGGGAAAAGTAAGGCCTGTCGGACATAGTTTTTTGTTTCATTCTCTCTGTCTATACAATGTACATCGGTGTTTCTTGTATGTACATGTATATACAGCTGTGTGTATATTATATATATATATATATATATATATATATATATATATATATATATATATATATATATATATATATATATATATATATATATATATATATATATATATTTGTGTGTACGTGCGTGCGTGTGTGTGTTCTTGTGCTTATCATATATCTCATTATGTCCGTCTATGATCACTGTTAATATGGAAGGTACATAGCTTAATGATTTGCAGTGGTTGGAAGTGAATCGTACAACATAACCAATATCATATACTCATACGTGAACATAATCTAAATATATTGGTAGATAGATAGATGGATACGCTTTGTTAGATGAATAGATAGACAGACGATAGATTGATAGAATTGAGACAGAGAATCATAACGTCACAGATAAGGAACCATTTGAATTTTTGTTTGTTTTATTTTGTATATGCTTTCATTTTTCAACAAAACAAAATAATTACATCGTTATCGAAGAACATTGTACATATGAGACATATATGATCTTAACAAGAAAAGCACAAACATACATCGTGTGCATTGGAGAGCAAGAAATAACCCAGCTTGCTTGTCTTCTACGAAGCAATCGGTCGCCTAGTAGCTTAAACATTTCATCGTGAATTTAACGTGAAAAAAGCAAACCTGCGATTGTATAATTAAGTCTAGTTTGAAAACACTGATATATCTCCTACCGGTCCATCACCGTTAAATTGCGCTGTGATATCTTATTGTTCCCTTTCAGGACATGTCCTATTATCTTTCTCAACCCAACCCCCCCCCCCTTGAAAACATTTGAAAGCAGGAAAGCGTGCATCCTTTTTCTTTATGGAGTGGCAATGACTGATGGAGGAGGTAAAGAAAAAAATAAATAAATGTAAATTCGAGTAACAGCCTCATAGGAATATTATCAATAGCCTCGGACTGAAGTCGGACGTAGTGAGTAAGTCTGATATGATGTCTCCCGAAATCCTAAGTCAGTCAGGTTATTCTTATTTTTTCATTAACATGTCAGAAAAGTCTGTAACAATAGAGTAGAGCTACAAGAGAATTCTTATTACAGTACTAATTAAGTTGCCAAATATTTGACTTTGCTTTAAAGCTTTTTGGGTTGAGGAAAATTATTTAAGTGATTGGAAAGCTTCTATGATTATTCACATATTTAAAAGTAATTACAATGATTTATTTCATATTCGACAGCTAAACTCGCTCTTTGGCAGTAGACGTCGTGATGCTGTGTATAACCAAACCATGATACACGTCATGGACTATTTTCAACTGCGGATAAAATATTTCTAACAAGAGAGGGCGGGCTTGCGAAGATGTGCAACACACGCTATGTACGGAACAGTTGGCGGAGAGAAAATGGAATACAATTAAATAAGGTTGGAGGCCTATGTGCAAAATAATGTCACAATGTCGCAAACTTATATTATGAAAGAATAACTCATTTAGCAGATAATTTAAAAACTAGAAGTAAAGGGATGGCAAGAGGAGAATGTCTACGGCGCGGTCGTCGTCGTTTCACTGCTTTCATCACTATCGTCTTCATCGTCGCTATCATCTTCGTCAGCCTCGTCGTCTTCAGTTTCATCATCATCATCATCTTCATCTTCAGCCGAATCCTAAACATGCACACACACAATAAAAGAACGCATGAAGGACATTCCCTAAGTGCAATCAGCGTTGTAGCTCAGCAGTCTCCTGCAATGTGAGGTGACGGATCGTAAATAAATATTGGTGTCTTTTTCATGATTCTCTTGTCCTTATAGGCTTGTTAATATCTGGTAAAACCTATTCTCATCTATTCATCACCTTTCTCTAGTGGCATGCATTTCAATACGGGAAATGAATTGCATTCCGCTTTAGCTTTACTTCATTTTACGTATTGTACATACTTATACAGAGATTTTTATACTACACGAGGGCACAGCTAGCTATGCATGTTCGTTTTCAACAATGGTTACTGATCATGTTTTCAGTTGTGGTTTATGGCTCCACCTACGTTGCCTCTGTGAAAGGGAAGTGTTCTTTCGCCCCCCCCCCCCCCCCGGTCCTTCCTAATCGTTGATCATGCCTGTTGAAGCCTGTCAATCCTATCGCAGTAGAGACGGTCTGTTAGTTTTATGAGTACTTGTTTAAAAATATATATATATATATATGTACGTAATAGTAATAGACAATAATTTGGGAAGACTGAGAATCTTGACGAGTCGTATTTATCATTTTGTTTCCATTTAGCAATGGAATAGCAGAGCGTTCATAACGTCACGTTTGACGATACGATTTTTTTTTTCTTCTCAATTTAATCACACCGTTTTGTTAGTACATTTACGGCAATTAAAATACCTGATGCTGTAGGAAATTTCCCTCAGGCTTTTAGAATAATTGCTAATCTTCCAGCAAAGCAGTGTGGAATGATGTGTTGCTGTAATGGGCTTTATTTTATCTTGTGGAGGGAGTTATAATCCCAAAGGGGAAGCAAATTCGTGTATGTAAATAAGTTCTGGAAGGAAATATCACGAGAGCTTTTCTTACCTCTTCGGCAGACGATGCGGAGTCTGTTGTTGTTGTAGCTTGTGTTGTCTGAAAGGAAATATTAATTTCAACAGTTTTATATCAACCGAATAATACGTCTGTCTCTACCACCAAGTCTTGTCTGTCTGTTTGTTTCTCCTTTTTTCTCTCTACCTCACTCTTCTTCTTCGTCAGATACGAGTGCACACGCAAACACTGTTTTAATGTTGCTTTCAAGGAACTACATTTTAGGTAGCTAATATAATTTTATATAAATATGATTTTATATTATTATTCAAACTGTACTGCAAACAGAAATATAGATTGATATTCGTTTCCATGGTTATTTCATTTGGGTAGAACCCATCAGACTTCTTTCAAATACCTAAAACATGACAAGCAGTATATACATTTTTGTTTTTGTTTTTGTTTTTTGTTTGTTTGTTTGTTTGTTTGTTTGTTTGTTTTTAGAGAGAGAGAGAGAGAGAGAATGCATGCTCTAGTGGCGTTCAATTCGTATGAAGTGAGGGAATGATCCATGACAACATCAATCTGCTACTGCTGTATAACGATTGCTATCCACTTAACACACAAGGAATTTCCACACTTTTCTTTGTAACTCTTGAATAAAAGATGAATGCATAGTTTACATTCCGTTATTTTTGCTTATGCAAGTAGTCGTTGTAATATCATCTAGTATATTGCAAAGGCTTCAGCAATTGTTCAGTTTCATAACGGAAAGATTTAGGTTTTTTTTTTGTCATCTCCTTTTTTTCAGGATCAATTACATAGTGTCCGCCAATTGGCTTTTTGATACACTGAATGAAACTCATGATAAAGAAATGAGTTTTCCTATTCCTTGAAAGAGGTTGTCAACATTCTCACTGAATGGTGTGTGGATTACCGAATGTTTCCGAACGCAGTTGGTTGAAAGCCAATCTGTTAATTACAGTAATGTTATCATTGACCATACAAAATCAAATGTATAATCATTACAAATCTTATTCATGTACTTTCTTTTCCAAATGAAATACAATACCTTCTAATTTGTGTTTACAAGTTGTCCAAGACGCAAGTAAAATGGGTGATGAAAAAAATATTACAGCGAATCTTTGACGTCGCATGTAACGCATGCGCACTCCCAATTAAATAATCAGTTATGCAGATAGATACGCGTTTGCATAACTTTCGTTGTTTGATCAGACATTAGACTGATATTATAAATTTAAAGTGCATTAACTCACAGTTGCAGCTGTGACTTGTCTTCTCATTCTGAATGCCCGTCTAGCCTCCATGTTCGTTTTCCCACCCAAAGATCGACCTGCGAAAGAAGCATTTGGAGTATTTAAAACGATGATAATGTTCAATTCCACACAAACTCTGGAAGAAAATCACCCCCTGTCAAGTCATCTATAAACTTTGCAAGTCAGGTAACATCGGTAAAACTTTTTTTTCTTTCAAATAACATTTTTTCATATTTCAAACAACAAAGACAGCATCAAAATTTTCATTTACATACATAAATTAGAGAGAAATTCAAACATCAAATAATCAAATCAAATAATTCATTGGTAAAACTTAAGTAATGATCTTCTTTTTTTTTTACATTGGCAGGTTCACTGGTAATCATTATTCTATACGAAAAAAAAATCGTTCAAGTGTATGTACTAACATGAGAAATCATTGCAAATGTTCAAGGAATCTTAAAAAATGTTAGTGTTGTTCTGCGAAAGAAGCCTCGGAGAAAGCAACCAGAAAAAAAAAATTGTCATCGTCATGTAACTGTCACGTCATTGACCTATAAGACAACTTATTTGTTTTATGAATAAAATGCAAATGGATGAATAGGACAACTCTGCAGGCTTCGCATCTATGAATAAAGAACCAGTTCTTTGTCTTTGTACCGCAGATGATAAAATAGATTTGGAAAAATATATGAAAATAAGAATACCAGCTTTGGATTTTGCTTGCTTGAGTGATATTCATTGCATGATAGAGAATTAATGTTCTACAAGATATGATCATTCGAGATTGAACATTGCTTTCTCTAACGTTCAGAAGGACTATTATTCAGAATCCACGTACAATGACGTACTATTTTCAAGTGGCCAGTGACAACATCCCAAAGAGGCTTCTGACACTGTCTGAGAGGAGTTTCGGACCGACCCCCCCCCCCCCCCAACCCCGCCCTCCTTTAAATTTTGAGGACTGTGAATCAAGTTGGATTACTTTGATATGAAACACGGTAGACATTGAACTTTCATGCAGTTCAACTCACCTTCGGCTGAACACAGCAGGACTACACATACCACGACGCAGAGGGCGACAATCGTTGTAGATTTCATCTGAGTGAAAACAAAGTGAAGAGCCTACACCTAATGAGGCTTGCACTTGAAATGATAACATCTGTTCGATTAGTATCATTGTAGTAAGCAACGTACCAGTGGATATATTATCAGGAACGGCGCAGTGTTTTCAAAAGTGTGGGGGCCCACTTCCGGGTTTCATGAGCTAACAAAGTGATGACGCCTTATGTATTCCTTTGCATGGTGCACAAAAAGTGTGGGGGCCCGAGCCCCCACGGCCCCCACGGCTGTGCCGGCCCTGATTATTTCACTCTTCATGAAGTATTCCACAAAACACAAACAGATGCTATCAAGAAGAAACAAACTAAATGGTTCAGCGGTTGTCCAGACTACAACTTAATCACACAGACAGAACAAAGAGGAGAAAATAAAGGGAGCAGCGGAAATTAACGAGAATAATGATAGCAATTTCTGTAATTTTCACCAGAAGCTTAACTTTTCACATCATACATATCTCTTTTAATGTAAGAATGATGGTTTGTAAACGAACGAACACTAAGGGAAACGAAAGGAACTTATCGTCGAATATACAAAGATATCAAATTAAAATTGGGAAGTGCAACATTGAGATGGGTATGATTGATCATATTCCCAATTAAACGACTTCAAAAAATAAAGTGTAAGCAACAATAATTATGGTTTCATCATTATCACTAAACTTGAAACCACTCGGATCTGCACAATCTATGATAAAATCATTATTAATTATCATCAAATTATAAAAAACAAAACAAAACATGATGTCTGGGACCACAGTCATTATGATAAGCAAATCTTACAAATGTGAAGTACATGCTTGAAAATACATCCGCTATACATGGAGACTGATGGCTATAATAGGCACTTACCTTGCGAGAGTCGAAGTCTGGGATGATAACAAATCAATCTGAGATACTGTCACTACAGACCAAAGTCAACGAATGATAACTGTACTGCCGTGTGTCCTCTTTTATACTGTGTTTTTCCCAGGCCCGTTTATAAATTGATTAATTGAGTTAAATGCCAAGGGAACCTTTGCTCAAACAGTAGCAAATGATTACGAATCTACGCTAATCTACAGTAGCTGAACATCTATAATGATTTTCTTTGACGACATGACCTTGTCAACTCGCACAGACAGGGTATGAAGAATCTATTTACTATGTTACTGGATGAACTTTTGCTGATTTCGTTGTCATGTCGGCGGGAAAGCCCGCGAACCGCAGAACAATTGATTTCAGCGGTGCAGGCTTTAACTGGTTGACTCCGAAGCAACAGATGGAAAGACTTTCTGTATTAATGTCGGAAGTTGATATCTAAACAATCTGTAAGCCCATTCCATCCCCTATCATCTGAGGTCATGTTTATACCTCCCTTTCCTCCCCCCTCCTCTGTTTCTCAATGTTTATTTATTTGTTTGTTTGTAGCTGACTGGGTCGAAAGACATAATAGTTTGATAACTGTAACAAAATGGGATAGCAAAAAAGGAAAACAATACAAAACAAGACAATGTTGAGCTACACTATCATTATCTGAGGCTATCTGTCTTCCCCTCACACACACTTTCTCATCGATTTTAATCATAATAATGATGACACCGCATCAAGTTTGATAACAAACATGAAGAAAATTGCACTTTCATCAAAACTCATTTTCATATTTTTACCTCTGTCACTTTCTTTTTTTTTTCTTCTAACTTGTAATCTTTTTCTTCTTCAGCTTTCCAACTCTCCTTCCTTTTCTTCTATAGTCTCCACTTTTTCTTCCTCCTTTTTGTTCTACTTCGAATGCTCCCTTCCACATTTCACCTTGTTGCTATTTCATGTTTTGCCTTTACTAAAGGACAGAAGAAAAAGATTTTTCTCGAAATTTTGTGATATATCTCATTTTCAAGAAAAAAAGCAACTGCTACGTCACATAGTCTTTTGACTGTATGATTACTCGATGGCCCCACATGTTTCAAACCAGCAAAATCGCATATCAATGGTGGTACCGTTGACTAAATCACTTTGTTTTTTGAGGAACATGACGCGAAAACGTTTTTGTTAAAAAAAAAAAAAACCTTAAGAAAACATATTTGACGCTTATAAGATCCAGCTTTTAATGAGCTCAATAATAAATTTACCGAAGTCTATCTATGAATTAAGCAGAAGTATACATTTGAACCCCACTCGATTGAGTGAACCCAGAAAATAAATTGGCAGTTAAGAACCACAACACTGATACATACCTGCACATTAAAAACGAATTAGAAAATCTATCAAATCACGCTATAAAAGAAGAGTATACCACTCTGTAATTGGAGAAGTTAATCTCCCACTTGGCTGACCCTCATGACAGAGTGCAACTCGTCTTTCACATGTTTGTAACATGATAGAAATGTTTGTTTTAGAATCAGTCTGAATGTGTTTGTGTGGTTGAATAATTTATCAGAGTGAATTTGTGTGAAAGTTATAAGTTCATGACTGTGAACCTGTTTGTGAGTGTATTTCTGTGTTCCACTACTTTTCCGTCTAAATTTTGATTCTCTCGTTCCTTTAGGCTTTACACAATCAAATCCAACATATTTCTAGTAGACTTATTTCACAAAAGCAAAGAAACGCAAATGCCACCGAACAACACAACCGCCTTGAATTACATCTTGCCCCCCCCCCCCTTACGTCACCCTCAACTTACGAAATTGTTCCTTTGTTTAAAGCTGTATTACTTCTGTTACTCATAAGCTGTTATTATGCCATCAAGTTCGCGAGTATTCAATCTAATGATGAATACAATGTACGTCTATTATGTCGATCACCTGGCTCTCTCATCCTGAATGCAAGCATTGTATTATTTTTGCTTTAATAAGTCACGTAATCTTGTTCCACATTGGAGACAGAGACCCGTAGGCCACAACACAACCCAACCTAGAGCATGTATATATTGATATGTTGATTTTAATTCAGATTTAACATAGTCATTTTTATACTTTTGAACTGCAACTCTGCGGCGGTCATAATAAAATGCCGACGTGTTCCTTATCCATCACGTCATACGAGAGGCACGGGATACTGTATACTCGATACCATCAGGTATAGCATGGTTAAAATCCTCACCGTATCTCAATATTCGTTTAATCATTCAACAATAAGTAAAAGAATAATGGACACAAGAACATTAAGGGGCAACGAATCCTCATCGTGAAAAATGAAAAAAAAGGGGGGGGGGAGAAAAAGGAAAAGAAAAAGAAGAAGTGAGCATTTACTTCATAACAGAAAGAAGCCAACATTAGATTTGATTTGATTTTTGTTAACTTTGATTAGACAAAAATGAACGATACATATAATATATATATATATATATCTATCTATCTATATATATATATATATATATATATATATATATATATATATATATATATATATATTATATATATATATATATATATATATATATATATATATATATATATATATATATATATATATATATATAACATTATATATATATTTATTTATTTATTTATATATTATATATACATATATAGATAGATAGATATAGATGATACCTCCATTTCTTGTTAAGTTAAAGTTATACATCTCACACTGTATTCTCACACGTTCAGGGACATAAATGAATATGACGAAGCAACATTGTATGAAAAGAACAGCAACGATATTCACAACCACAATGAAAAAATCAAACAAACCACAAGGGAAGCCTTTTCAATCCCTATCGAATTTGAATAATTTCCAACTCTTTCCGAACATTTGTGGGGCATACATTTACTTGGCTCTATCATACTTCTTTCTTTTTTTTTCGAGGGAGATGGAGAGAGGGAGGGAGAGAGAGCCCGATTCTGCCACAATTCCACTGAAATTGCTTTTCAAAATGACTCAATTTTCGATGAGAACTCCCATTTAAAGTTACTGTGTGCGATGCTCGGTAAACGGATACCCAGCAGCTGATCAAACCTTAATAGGAAGTGATTTCAGGCAATTCTCCCCTAATCCAACAGCCCTATCGTATGCCACCGCACGCGCAGCTGCAGGAAACGTGAGACTCTGCGGCTTGATCGAAGGTTAGTCTCAGCAGAGGTCACGCTTTGTCATCACCAAGATTCAACAATTAAATCAAAACCCAAACAATGACAACAACAACCACAACAACAACAACAACAACAACAACAACAATAAAACAATAGCAGCAATTGCAAGGCATTGTTGGATCGCTTGTACAGTTTTAGTGTTTTTCATCAATTTTTGTTGTGAACTACATACCCGATGATTCACCCCTTCTGTTTCTGGACTATCGCAGGACAGAAGGAAAATGGCGAATGTGATGCGAAAAATATTCAAAAAAAAAAAAGGAATTGCAAAGCTTTGCTCCCTCTCAGGAATCAGAAGGCAAAATGTTCAGAATGAAAATGAAGCAATTTAGCATGATAAAGTTGTCCTTATTCTTTGAACACAGTTGGTCATGTCAATGTGTAATTTGAATGTTGTACTTTTGCAATTAAAATTTTTCATCATCATAATTGTCATGCAGTTAGGGTTATGACGCAAATGAGGATTATAATAATCGTAATAAAAATAGTAATAACAATAATAACAAAAATGTTTTAAGTAATGATTTCGAATATCAATTTCAATTTCAATTAATTTTCATATTTCTCAAAAAAAAATCATAAAAATACAATCATTAAATACAAAATACAAAAGTACAAATTAGGTGAAACCTTCATCAACTAATGGCAGTAATAGTGATAATGGTTATAATGTGATAATGATTATGATGTTATAATGATTATAATGTTCAACTACAACTTAAAACAACTTCTAGCAAGTTGTCTAGTGTATCATGAATATCATTATCATCATCAACATAGTCATCATTATGCAGAAGACCGACAAACAGCGCCCCCACTCGTACCTCCTAAGTCTTCTGAAGGCAGCTCACTGGGGGTCTTTGCTTTCTTCGTCGACGATGATTCTTCGACTCTGTAGAACCAAACTTTGATAAACAACAAGAATGAAACAAATCGGGTGCTGTTCGTTATTCCGAAGGTTCGATATCCGGATCTAGGAACACTACCCCCTGGAAAACCACCCTCCGGATAACTACCACCAGGATAATTACCCCCCAGGACAATTACCCCCTAGGACAACTACCCCCCGGACAACTACCCTCCTAGGGCAATCCCCCCCCCCCCCGGGCGATTCCCCCTTAGGAAAACTACCCCCTGGATAACTACCCCTCGGATAACTACCCCTGGATAACTACCCCTCGGATAACTACCCCTGGATAACTACCCCCCGGAAAACTACCCCCTGGGTAACTACCCCCCGGAGAACTACCCCCTGGGTAACTACCCCCAGGATAACTACCCCCCGGATAACTACCCCCCCCCCCCCGATAACTATCCCCCGGATTATTACCCCTCGGATAATTACCCCCCGGATAATTACCCCCCTGATAATTACCCCCGGATAATTACCCCCCGGATAATCACCCCCGGATAATTACCCCCCAGATAATCACCCCCGGATAATTACCCTCCGGATAACTACCCCCCCCCCCCCGATAATTACCTCCAGGATAATTATCCCCAGGTTAATTACCCCCTCCTCGGATAACTAGACCCCAGATAACTTCCACCCGATAACTACACCCTCCGATAACTTCCCATGGATGATTACCCCGGATAAGCAAGCCTACAACTCCCTCTCCCCTATAACTATCAAGACGAAAATTACCCCAGGACAGTGCACCACGCCAATTACCCCCTGGGTAACTACCTCCCGGGTCATTGCCCTCACCCCCCCCCCCCCTCCAATCTTACCTTGAATAAAAAGAATATCATTACTACAGGAAACGAAGTTCTTTGTATTATTTGCCAGGAATCACGGAGATGCCATACTGATACATCATCTTATGAAAACAACATCTTAAGGATTTACGATTTGTATCGTTTGCACTTAGGACGATTTATGTACAAGCTTAATTTCTCCCTCTGTATTTTGACTCTATGTTCATAAAAAACGAAGCTGTCCCTTCATATCCTACCCGGTAATCCAGTAAATGTCAATGCCTTTAACCAAAACTATTTTCGCTAAATCTGTATTTTCTTTTACTGTTCTGAAATTTCGTATTTCTCTTGATAGTATAGTATAAAAGAAGTTTTAAGTTTGAATGCCTTTACTACTGAACTAAAGACTTTTTGAAGAAATGTTACACTTCAGAATGAGTTAAATTTTTTGCAATATTTTTTTTTTATCCACAATCGTCTATCGTTTACCACAACTCCATGTAACACTTCTTTATTTTGAGGAGCTTATATCTCATGCCTCACGTGCCCTGGTTTTGACCCATCATCTTCCTCTTCCCTCTCGCTTTTCTCTGTCCACCGTGAAGGTAGTCTATTCCTGTCATTCATAACTCACCTTTCCTCTTTCTCTCATTACAAGGGATTTATCTCGTGTGTGTTCATGTGCAGTGCACTCTCGTTAAAACGAAATGCTCAGGACCGGCAGTTTTTTTTTTTTTTTTCGTTTTAACGAAATTTCGTTGTAACCGAACAAATATAATATCCAATGTATAACGAAAAGAAGGAAACCACGCATAAAAGAATTATGTTTGTTGAATCCTCATCATACGCTGGAAAGCTATGTGAAATGGGAGAATACCTTTTTAATTTCGTTTAAATATTACATTTTAAAAAGAGCATAAAGTTGTTTGTGTTGTCACACATGTGTACAAAATGACGGTGTAGGACTTGGTTACAGTTCGCTATTCCAAAGGTTATTTTCTTACTAAAGTACGGAACTCCGAAGGCTCCTTATTCCGAAGTTTCGCCATTCCCGGGATTCCGATGGTTTGTTTATGTGAAGGTTCGCATTTCCGTAGAATCATTATTCCGAAAGTTCATAATTTAGATCAAAATAATATATTGTTCATTTTCCGAAGGTTCGTTGATCTGAAAATGAAATGAGGTTCGTCATTCTGAAGGTTTATAAATCAAAAAAAGAAAAAGGTTCACTAGTCAGAAAGTCCGTTGTTCCGAAGGCTTTTTCATCCGAAAATGAAATAAGGTTCGTTATTCCAAAGAAATTTTGTTAATGAAAAAAAAATGAGAAAGGTTAGTTATTTCGAAGATTTATTTATCTTAAGACGATTATAAGGATTGCAGTTCTTAAGTTTTGTTAGTGTACTCTCCTTTTTCCACCATGGATTAACGATACTTTTTGTAATGTTCCGATTAACGAACGTTTTGAATTCCTATCATTTTCGGACTAACGAACCGTATAAGAATAAGAATAAGGACCATATTATGTATCATCGAATTAACGAACCTTTGGAATAACGCCAAAATGTGCTTAATAACAAACCCTCCTTCATTTCCGAACTAACTGACATTTAGTTGTATCAGAATCTGTGTTTTGTATTAAAGGACTTCGGAACAATGAAACAAACCTTATCTGAATTCAGATTATTGTATTACAATAACGCAAGTTCCCCTCGGAAACTGTGCGTGATAGACGGAGTGAACATTCAATGATGCGTTAAATTCGCTCATGCAGAGACGCTATAAAAATGCTTGTTCCGCTACGCATTTTCGAATGCGATCCGCATTTCGTTATAACGGAGGACATTTCTTTTGTTTTTCTTTGTCAGTGGCGCTCAGAAAAGACTTCGTTATAACGAAAATTTTGTTATATCCGTCTTGGTTATAAGCGAATTTTGTACCATAGACTTTAATGGCGATAATTTTGGGACCAGAAGTTTTGCTTCGTTATAACGAAATTTCGTTATAACCATGTTCGTTGTAACGGGAGTGCACTGTATCTTTATTTGTGTACTTCGTCTCTGTCTTAATTAAATGCTTTCTTTGCATTGTTTCATCAATTTTGTAACTATTTTACTGTTATACCGTTAACGCTCATTTCAAATTTGCCCTACTGCATTATTGGGCATATTAACAACTAGTATATCAAGAATGTGGGAAGAGATTGTCGCCTCCTTGGTATGATCACTGCAGAGCATTACCTCCCTTGACAATTACTCCTTATTAAAATTAGGCTCCAAACAATCACCCCTCTTACAGTAACTCTCTCCCAGAAAATTACGTCTCTCATTGTTATTTTCGAACAACGTTTGCTATTTGAATAAAAAAAAAAACAACAACAACAACATTTTTTCATATCGTCTGGTTTTGGTCGAGACCTAACTTCAGGTTTTAAACATCTTTTGGGTGAGATAATTAGAAACCCCTTACGAAATATTAAAGAGCATGTTATTCCAAGAAGGATTCAAGTTTTTGAGAAAAATAAAATACTCTTGAAATGGCCGGGATAAAACAGAGCAGCCCTATAATGTAAAAAGGATTCTGTCAACTACAACTCTCCATAGATCTATTCAAAAAGAGGGTGCAGGACAAAAGACTTCGTTAACAACTAGGGGTGTTTTGTTAAAAAAAAAAATAATAAATAAAAAATACCGTTAAACTCGTAACATTTTACTCTTTCTATTGAGACTAACTTATATTTGAACTGGATTTCCTCTTAAAGTGTCGAGAACATTGAAAACTAGCGCAATTCTACTTGTATGTAAAACAAGCTGTAATTTTACTCTTATGACAGATTAGGGCACCGTTTGATAAAAGTTGCCAGTTATGACATCTTGTTAGTCTCTAATAATTTCAATAAAACCATGGGTTCTGCTTGATTGATAAGCTCGAGTCACTGACTTGTTACCATGGACCTGCTTTGATCGACCTACAACGATTGGTAATTGTGTGGAACTGACAGCTTGTCAGGACTGATAACTTTCATAAAACCGTGCCCGGATCCTATCAGAAACTATGGCTTTATATCGAAGGGTCCCTCGCTAGTGTTAAGGGAATATGAATTGCAGTGAAATCAACTCCCCTTTTCTTATGTTTATCGTCTAATGTGTTATAACGGTAGAAAATGACAAGCCAAAAGAGTGATGACAGTGTAAGAGAAAGGTGCATCTTCTGATATGGTGTTATGAACTTATGGAAAAAATACAACGGGTGGTAACTTTCGGGGGGCGGGGAGGGAGGGTTGTCCAGTAGGTAAGTATCAGGAGGGGGCGGGGGGGTTCGGGGTATGGTTATGGGGGGGGGGGGGGTATTAATCCGGGTGGTAGTTATCCTGGGGGTAGTTATCCGGGGAGTAATTATCCGGGTGGTAGTTATCCTGGGGGTAGTTACCGAGGGGGTAGTTCTCCGGGTGGTAGTTATCGGGGGGGGGGGGGTAGTTATCCGGGGGGTAGTCATCCAGTGGGTAGTTACCCAGGGGGTAGTTATCAGGGGGGTAGATGTCCTAGGGGTAATTGCCCTTTGGGGTAGTTGCCCTAGGAGGGTAGATGACCGGGTGGTAGTTGTCCTAGGGAGTAATGGCCCTGGAGGGTGATTGCCCTAGGAGGGTAGTTGTCCGGGGGGTAGTTGCCCTAAGGGGGAATAGACCGGGGGGGGGGGGTAATTATCCGGGTGGTAGTTATCCGGATGGTAGTTGCCCAGGGGGTAAGTGCCCGGATACGGTAACCAACAAATCATCAACAGTATGAGCTAATCCAAATATATATAGTGTATTACATGAAATGTCAGTGTGTGACTGGATGTTATGTCATATATAGAAAGGAAATATAAAGCACCAGCTTTACAGTTTTGATTTCTATTCATTTTATTTTCTCTCAATGAAAAATGAATGAAATGTAACAAAATGAGATGATGCATGATAATCCAGCTTGGATGTACAATGAATTATTGCTAACATAATCATATAACATGGTGATCAATACATCAAAATGGAATCTACTTAGAAGCAAGCTTGTTAAGCATAGGTTCTAATGGAACTCTAATGTGAAGAACAAGATAAGGAGCACGGATGCAACTTGTGAGCAAACTAAGGAAGTAGGATGATAATATCCAGGGTATTAAAAGAAAAAATCTTCTCTTATGCAATCAAAGGAGAACGAATAAACCACATGCTGTAGACAAAAATTAGCGGTTGTTATATGATATCAACCGCAAAGTACTTCGTTCTCGAAGTAATTTCCTTTGACTCGTTTGACTATGCAACCCAACTCTACTAGGTTCACCGGTGAAAATGAATGGAATTCAATAAGTACTGCTTTGAAATACAGCACAACTCTTTCTAGATTTAAGTGCTTATTAAAGCGCTCTTTTTTATAGTTAGCCTTGACTGAGTAGATTATGCTCTTTTTATCTATAGTGTACTGTCTTCTATCCTTATGAATACAGCATGTGTGTGTGTGTGTGCGTGTATGTATGTGTGTGTGTGTGTGCGTTGTGTGCATGAGTGTATATTATAATATGTATGTATGTAATGTGATGGTGTCTTGTTTATATACTTGTCTTCACACATTATTTTTATTATATTATTTGTATTATATGTTGCCATTGTAAAGTATATGGTATTTTCATGTGTAGGCATCCTGATACAAACACAAGATGCTTTCAAGGCTGCCTGCGTGGCTCTCATTGTAAACGCTACTATGATATTTATGTTTTTGTGTTTTATTTTGCCGAATAAATGGCGAAATTGGCCTAAATCAATCAATCAATCAATCAATCAATCAATCAATCAATCAATCAATCAATCAATCAATCATTCAATCAAGCAATCTATCAATCAATCAATCTGCTTTTGTAGACCCTTACCTGTTCTGTACGTACACCCTGTACATATTCTGATTATTAAGAGCTCGGACGATTTGTATAAAAGAGTAATCGCATGCAAACATGATTACATAATCGTTGTTATCTACACTCTTATAGAACTACACTAAATTTTGTATGATGAAATATTTCATATGTTCATTAGAGATGAAATTGTCTCTCAAAGAGATTAAAAGAATTCTTTGACTTGCAATTATTCTATACTGGTCAGGTAATGAGATGTAAAGGATTTATTTTTTAAACTTAAATATGTTAATACTTTTATCGGGTTTTTTTTTATTTGAATATTCGAAAAACAATGTCTTCGCAGATGATAAAATTCATTATCTCTTATCTGAAGGTCTGTTTGATAGTGAGATATAGTCATAAAGACCTTTAAAAACAATTATGGTTTGATAACGCATGACAGTGATGAAAACATACTTTTTGTATAGTTCATGAAATGAACTCTGGCGTCATTTGAATGGTTGTGTTTCCACGCTTTGTCTTATTTCATAATCCTTGAGCCAGAGAATCCTTGCCCTTTGTTCATAGGACGGAGGCATTCAAAACAGGGGGAAATGGCGATCGACTTGGTTCTCTAATATCTTGGGTTGTTGTTTTTTTTTTTCCCTACGCCAGTGGTTCTCCATCGAAACTCACGATGGGGAGAGAACAAAGTAGAGCTGAAATGGGTTAGGGATCAGGTGGTGGTTATTAACCCTAAGTCCCCATCACAAACAGTGGTGTTGAACTCTGCTTGACTAGTCCGACGCGGCTTCATGGCGGAAGGCTGCGGGAGGTGTGCCATGACACGGTGTCAAACAAGTTCAACCATACGGTAGTATTTTGTAAGGGAGAAGGGAGAGAGAGCGAGAACGAGCGAGTTGAAGACTTTGCTCCTTGACTCCAGCTGGCATTGTCCACATGTACCCACTGGAGGGAGTTTGTAGTGCAGTTTGGTGTCGCATATTTCTCAGCATCCACGAAGTATTTTATCGTCGAACTTTGATTTGCGAAATCCGCGCTACATACGTGCACAATGCCATGAAACGGAATCAAATTACTTAAGCGAAAATGAAGGTTCGTCTTCCATGTATAGTACCATGAAATACGCCGAGCGAAGCGCTCTAGTGCTGACCTATGTGGATGGTTGCTGAAAGCGGGACGTGTCCGTGAAGTTCACCAACTTTTCTGCCACACTGGCTGGAGGGATTATCTGCATCTTTCGTTGGCATCTCGTGTCCATAGCAACAGCACAGGACCACGTAGTGTGCGGAGAAGGCACCCGAGTGTGAACTTCACCCGAGATTGAACGAATCATTTCCCGTCTCATAATCCTCGAGGACAAGACAGCCTGCCAAAGACGTAAACGCAACAATGTGCATCTAGCCCCAGGAACTTGGTGATTCATAAAAAATATCTCCTTTTGCCCTGTACTTTGCTCATTCTGTTTGAGTGTCTCATCGTTGTCCTTTTTTTTTGTATATTATTTTGATGTTGTTGTTGGTTGTGGCTTTTATTTTATTGAGTTGTATTCTCGTTCAAGGTGAATAATGCATGGCTACCTGTATTCCCATATTAGTCTCATTTCAGACCAGTCTTTTGAAACTGGAAAAAATAATAAGTAAACCACACAAACAACCCGGCTGTTAGTGGGATTGGTCCTCGAATAGTCGTCCTTGCGTCCCGACCCTCATGAGGGATCTTTGACCTCGACGTGCAAATGTGAGTTAAACCTTTAAATCAATTCCATCAGGTTTAGGAAGCAAAATAATGGCGCTAATATTAATGATAATGAAAATGGTAATGGAGACAATGATTTTGATAGTAGTAATAATGATATTGGTTATACTACTACTCCTTCTACTACTACTACTACTACTGCTACTACTATTACTATTACTACTACTACTATTACTATTACTACTATTAGACCTACTACTACAACTACTACTGCTACTACTATTACTACTACTACACTACAACTACTACTCATGCTACACTACTGTTACTGTTGTAGTACTGCTATAGTCATTATAAGAATAACGATGATAACGAGAATGATAGTACTGACGTACTTTAATACAGTCTAACCCCTTTATTCATTTAAAATATACTGGCTGAAACAAAATATTGCTGTATACAATTCAACAAGAAGGCCCTCTACGGTGGGAGCAGAAACAGCGAAAGAGGAAGACTCTACAGTAAGAGCGCATTTCTGGCAGGCAGCACAGACAAATTCAGATCGATAAATCTATCTCATCTATTAATTTCTTTTCTTTTTTGAAACCCTTTCCTGATACAATACAACAGTTAGTTTCTAAAAAAAAAAAAAAAAATCTTTCAAAATTTCCTAGACAAAACAACTCTGTAAACGTATGAATAACTTTATGTAAACACAATTATTATCTCGTTATTTGTTTATTTAGTGAGTCAAATAAATTCTAAATTCTAAAATTCAATCATATACTTTCAAATTCTCAGTTCGGATTTAGAGAAAAACACAGCACAACACATGCATTATTAAGTTTTGTAGAAAAAGTGGCACACGCTATTGACAGATCTTCGCATCTAATAGGTTTGTTCCTGGACTTCTCCAAGGCCTTTGACACCATTAATCATGATATTTTACTTGATAAATTAAATCATTACGGAGTGCGTGGGAAGGCCTTGGAGTGGTTCAGGAGCTACCTCATGAACAGGAAGCAATATGTCTCTTTGAATGGGTATAATTCACAAATGTTAAATATCAAATGTGGGGTCCCACAGGGAAGTTTATTAGGTCCGCTTTTGTTTCTCGTTTAATATATAAATGATTTTTGTAGGTCATCAGATGTTCTTTCCTTTATTCTCTTTGCGGATGACTCAAATTTATTTTTTTCGCACAATAATCCTCTTACTCTTGTAAATACAATAAACTCTGAATTAGAAAATGTCGCCCAATGGATAAAGGCAAATAAATTATCTCTCAATCTTCAAAAAACAAAATATATGTTTTTTAGCAACTCTACAGAGAAACCACCTGTTGACGTTGTTTTTGATGGGACTCCACTGGAAATTGTTTCCCATATTAACTTTCTGGGAATAACGGTTGATAATAAGCTTTCATGGAAATTCCATATTGATAGTATATGTAAAATTATTTCAAGAAATATTGGTATAATCAACAAGGTTAAATTTTGTCTTCCTTTGTAGTCCCTTATTACATTATATTCATCTCTCATATTGCCGTACTTAAATTATGGTATTCTTGCTTGGGGAAATACATATCAAACATTCTTAGATAAATTACTTTTATTACAAAAGAAGTCACTCCGTATTATATGTCATACTGCATTTCTGTCTCATACCGACCCGTTATTTTTTGAAAACAAAATATTGAAAATCAAGGATTTGTATCTGTATAACCTAGGACAATTTATGTTTAATTATGATAAAAAAAAATCTTCCAAATATATTTAAAACAATGTTTCCAAGAAATCAGTCCGTTCACAATTACCCAACAAGGCGTTCGAATGAGTTTCATTTGCCCTTTTTCAGAACTCTGCTGGCTCAGAACACCTTTATTTACGATGGGCCAAAGTTTTGGAACTCACTTCCTAATGATATTGTAACAGCACGAACTTTGAATTCTTTCAAGAATAAATTGAAATTATTTTTATTGAAATCTTATAACATATTACCGGACTAGGTTTGTTTCATTAGCTCAATTAAGTTATCACTTATCTTATATATATATATATATATATATATATATATATATATATATGCATTAATCATTACACATCAACTATTTTCTATCATGAGAGTAAAATAATCTGTCGAATGTAAGTTCTCCTTAAATATGACAGTCATCGAACAATGCATCATTGTGTCTATTCTTTGTTTTCTTTGTTTTAATATGTCCGCTCTTTTGTAGTTTTTCGGGTATATGTACCCAATCCGTATATTCACAATATCATTCAAGGGTGCGTCTTATTACTCCTATACATCCTGGAAATCTGTTTGCTTGTGTCCACGATGGCGTGTGTTGCAGTTTCATTTTCTTTTGTTTCCCTTTTCTCTTTTTATTTTTCGTTCTTTCCTGTTTTTTCATTTCATGTCAGTTGACATTGGTTTCTTTGATTTTGTTTCATATATTTGTTTGTAGTTTCATGAAGCCATTATTTGCTTTTTATGTATTTCTGAGGGTCCCATATCGTACAAGCTTGGCTTTTTAATGGGACCCTCCATTTCCATTCCCATCCGTGTAATATGCATATGTATATACCTTATAAATGCAATTATGTCGTTAATCATCATCACATGTATCTTGTTGATGTACGTTTATCGAAATTACTACAAATTTGTTTTGTTTATGCATTGAACATAATTTCTCCTTATTTAATGGAAATGAAAATAAAGTTGAACTTGAATCTATTTCGGAGTTCTTCATCATCATCCTACGTGCTCAGATACTTTCTTTTCTTCATTCATATAGACTTAAAATCGACTATTTATTATTATTATTTTTTTTTTGCTGTAGTTATGTTATCTACTTCTGACATTTTACCTATTTAAGTCCCTCCTGTATATAGTCCTATCCTTTATACCCCCTTCCTTCCCAATCTTCTTGAAGTCATTTCACTTTGTACCTCAAAGTCGCGTCTTTTTTGTTTTTTAACTGCTCGGACCGATGTGGCACTAAATGACCTATAGTCGCTGACGGTGCCGGACGGAAGCAAAACACCGCTGCGTGTCGGGGAGAGTGCGACTTGAAGGGGAAAGCCCCTGTCGAGGGACCATGCCTGACTTCTTCCGCCGAAAGGACGATCTAGCGCTCCATTTCCCGTTTCGAAAGGCGGGAAGTCAACGCATTGCAGGAGTTCGATGCGCATGCGTCTCCTAGCAACACGGACCAACCAAACAATCTAAATGGACATTGGTCCATACCATTTTCTATTCCCCAACGATTTTTGCGACGGTATGTAATCGATAGACACTTTGAATAGTCATAATGGTGTCCCAATACTCAATTATATTCATAAAATTTCATGGATTCTATTTTGTTTTACTTGTTTCTCTTTTTAAAAAATGATTGCTCCCCCATTAAAAACACTCTTGATGTTCATGATGTAAGCATTCAAACAAAGATGTCTCTTTGTGTCTAGCTGATATAAAAATTTAGTTGAAGCAAACACAAGGAGTCGGATAATTTTATAGTCTTTGAAAGCATCAAAATCATCACTGATTCAGATGATATAATGGCAATGATGTGCTTAATGCATGGAATTAGCGACAGACACAGACAAAAAAAAACAACAACAAACAAACGCGTTACAATACTATTGCACTGCTTTCGGTTTATGACTTACACAGAATTCCATTCCCATGTCCAGTATACTGGACATGGAATAGAGTTCTGTGTAAGTCAACATTCTCGTTCATAAGCTATCTATTTGAAGTGAAATTCCATCGGTTTGTTTTTGTTGTTTTTTTTTTATATTAAAAAATGACAATATCAATCGTGGTTCAAAGCAACCAACGTTTTAGTCGGATCTGAATCTACGGAATGTGAAGAACATGGTTAAAAAGGGGAAGAATCTCAACTTATTGTGAAAGTCATTTTTTTTTTGGTATTTCATGAACTAGAATCTTATATTAGAAAAGCAGAAATAAATCTAACAAGATGTGCACTTCAAGTATAAGTTGTGATAATCCTGTTCGACAAAATACTCAGCTTTAAGACATTTTAATATTTCTCTCTTCTATGACTGCAATATACAGCGTGCAGGTGCTGCGACAACGCTTTTTATTACTGGCTAATGGTTTTATAATGAAAATTAGACTATCAAGACGACGATAATTTCATTTCATTTCATGTATTCATTTTCATTTTCAACAACAAATAATATAAGTGTACAAAATATACCATGCAAAGAAGCAATATCCATATCCTATAATGTTTTATAATGAAAGTTAGATTATCAAGACGACGATAATTTCATTTCATTTCATTCATTCATTCATTTTCATTTTCAACAACAAAGAATATAAGTGTACAAAATATACCATGCAAAGAAGCAATATCCATATTCTACACACAGTAGATTGAGAGCCTAGATGCATGATATTTTCTAAATAATCTTGAAATGTTGAAATTGGAGGGGAAACTCACAAGTAGAGCTTGTAATATGCATTCCCCTAAAAACCATGATAATGATGATCACGATAAGAATGAAAAAAATGACAAGGATAATAGTAATGTTCTTTTTATCATAATCCTCATCATTGTCATTATCATCATTGTTGTTATTGATATCATTGATAGCAGTGATAATGATATATATGATAGTGATAATATAGATAATATCAACATGAGAACATTAATCATAATGATTATAATTGCTATCTTTTATATTACTATACTAACCTTATCATCATCATAATCATCATCACCATCATCACCACTGACATTATCATTATCGATATGATGCCATCGTATGTTTTTTCTGGGGAAAAACAAATGTATTTTCTTTTCTCTTTCAAGATTTTGAAAAGAGATATTAAAACACAAAAAAGGGGTCTTTCGTCGAAAGATGGAAGGGTATCAGTGATTCATTTCTTTTTATTTATTTTTTGATGACTTCAGTAAATGGGAGCTCGTCTGTAATAATACCCGGATACCATGCACTCATGGTTATTCCGGTGACGATTGGTGCGGGGGTGGGGCGTGGGGTATCGTCAAGCAAGGAGTGGCACTAAAGAGCATGTAAACAACCGCATGGTGAAAGTGCGAATCGATCGTGGGCTTATATTTTGCCTCAGCTCTTAAAGGGCTCTGCAGGCTACGTGCAGCTAAATATGATCAAATGTGTTTGAACTTGGTGGAGGGTGGATGAGTATATTATACATATTTTTAGGGCGTACATCATATTGAACACAGCGATTATTGTTGTTATTATTACCATTGTTGTTATATTGGTGTTATCATCATTATATATATCATTACCATTAGTATTCTACCAACTGTTCATTCATTCATTCATTCATTCATTCATTCATTCATTCATTCATTCATTCATTCATTCATTCATTCATTCATTCATTCATTCATTCATGTTTTATTTTCATTTCCAAACAATATACACAGGTAATACAAATGTCAAAATGATGGTATATTCTTGTAGCATAAAACATGCGCGTATAATGTATGTCACATGATCAGTAGGCAACTTGTTTCATTAAGGGGATTACCATTATCATTTTTATTGCTATAATAACAATTTTATTATCATAATAACAAAAATAATATCTTTTTCTGTTGGGATTGTTATTTTTTTTTCTTTCTAATTTTCTTTTGTATCCACGAAAATGTCCGGTCAAATGATAAAAGCCAACCTCATAAAGGACAAATCAGACAATGTGATAATTTTAGAAAAGGTTACAATCGACCACTGATTATAAAAAGAATCTCGACGCAACTTCAGCGCTCGTCTCAGTTGAGATAACAATCTGATAACTTCTTATACAGTGTATATAAATACTGTCCTTTAACGACCAGGATTTTACATTATGACTGTAGTGAAATCCCAATGCTGCATTATTTGTTTGAACTTGCATCAATATTGGTGTTAACGAAACAAAATAATGATCAGTAGAAGTACAGGAGAAAGACGCGTTACTCACACGTATACGTCTTTAGACAACTTAGTCATACCTTGTACGACTGAGTCACTTGGGAAGGGGTTTTCCATACACATTTTGATGCACTCGTCTGGAAAAGCATGCGTAACCTACAATATTTATGCGTAAATCATAGACTATATACACTGAGCTAATAGGATTTGCCTGAAGACTGAGTACAAGGGTGAAAACATATCGGATCAAAAGCTAATTTGCTCAGGAGATTTTGCCCTATATGGTCTTCACTGCGGACAAGTCCGTCTTCAAACACCCAGCGCCATTCATGCCCCGCGGCGCATCTGTGGCCAGAGCAAATATGGGGAGACAACGTGTCGTTGTTGACCACGAGATAGCTGTTAAAGGAGCGATTTAGCAGGTCTCTTGCATTATCAGGCGCGCATGCACGCTCACACAGACAGACAGACAAACAGACAGATGCACTTAGATATGCACGCACATACATTCTCTGACAAACACTCCTTCGCTATGTACGCACACAAACAGAAACATAATACATTCACACTAACTCACATACACGTATACACACGTACCTAGAAATCGGTATGTAGGCCTATTGGTTTATCTGTGTATTTATTTATTCCTTTTTCGTTTTGTGGTAACATAATGACACAGAGAGTATTTTGATTGGAAATTACATACATTTTATGTATATTTCTCGCTTTATCATGGTCTAAGTGTCCTCTCAGTTTTACAGTTTATGAATCATTATCATCATTACATTGTTTGATGAAAAATTAAATATGCATGAGTCCTGTATCTTTGTTTGCTTATTTATTGCCTATTCTTTTATGAATCGAACTTTGGTAAACCTATGAATATGATTGTGACAATAATTCAATTTTCACGTAGCATGTTTCATCTCTCCAGTTAGATTCGATCGGCTGTCTGTCGAAGTAAGAGCTTGACAACATCATTATGTGTGCGCGTCTCACAATCTAGCAGACGACACTCCGGGCGCACTAAAGACTGAGTATGTGCGCCGCGACCGCAGTTTGGACTCGGCGGCAACGGCTGATCCTTGCACACAAACCTGTGACGAAATCTGGACTACGCACGCATGTGATTTAGTTTACAAACACGGCCGGGATATGCTTACATCCGTAGAACTTGGCTGAGTCGCCGCCGTGACGAGGAGTTTAATGGAACACAGGGCCAATCTAATCTCACTGTGTTTCGTCCTGGACTGTATTACTTTGGCTTTTCTTCACCTCATTTTGAACCAATCTTGGAATTTTCTTGATATTCAAGTCTGATCTTCCTTATTTACGGTTATATGAACACTAGTCGCGCCAACGGACAGGTGCCATAAACCACGCCGTGTCTACACTCCTGCCGCGTGTGTTGTGCTTAAGTCTTCTACTACCCGTACGAAGTGGATTTCTTATTGTACCTTTGCATCCATCGATGGCTACCGCAGCAGCACCTGCCGGGGCCCAAGGCCCGGTCAGTTCCAGTAACAAGACGGTTAAATTCACCTACCACGAGAATGGCGAGGAGAAAGAAATCGGTGAGTACACTGAACGATCACTTTTAATTTGATTACTTATGACCTATCAATATCGTTTGGTCAATAATACTATTTACTATAGTATCTGACCTAAGCGAAATTCATCTGAAGTGATGCCCGTGTGGTGGCTTGTCTGGTCGTGTGTGTGTGTCTGTTTGTGTGAGTTGTCAGAATGCCTTGTATTATTTTGCAATGAACTAATTTGTATATTATTATTCATATGAAAAAGAAAGAGAAATAAAAGATTGACAAAAAAAAAGTGTGAGTGTGTGTGTGTGTGACGCGTTTACTTTCACCTGATGGCTGGTCATGAGCTACATAAGCTGGAGAAGTATACGGAACGAAAAAAGTATGTCGAGGACAGGAAACCACTGAATTCTTTTTATGTATATGTATACATATATGATATAGTGTGTGTATATCTTTTTATGTATGTCTGTGTCTTTCTGCATTGTGTTGAGATGCTCATAAGGCAATATTTCATATCATAATTAAAATCATCCATATTTGTTTGATACCTGAAAATGATATTATTTTATTGATACCTCTGTCTTCGAAAAATTGAAAATGCTTAATCACATCTGCAAGAAAATGATGATAATCCTTCCTGCATGGCCCAGGACATAAATCGACGCTATTGTTTCCTCTTTCAGTTTTTGAAAAGAGCCTTTCTATAGAAATCTACGCTCATCAGCGTTGTCTATAGTTGAAGACATAGTTTTGATTTCCGTGTTATCTAATACATCACACTTGAGTATCGCAGAATATCCCATTCATAACCAACATTTACCTTCTCGACTTCCGCTTTGCAGTGTGTAGGCTGTGTGTACGCACTCTCGATATGATCATGGCGTTACAACATGATACCATTTCGTCACTTTCACTTTTCTTCTCGTGCACACCCTTGAATTCTGTATATGAAGCTCAACGATGTATAAATCATAGCGTCTATACTTAATCTGCAATTAAAATGTGAGTAGCATAGTTGTAATAGTCTGATGCGTTCTCCGTTTAAAAAGAAATGTCAATGCATAATAATGTTATGATCATTATTCCCCCATGAGAAATTCTTCCAAATAACTACCAAATTCGATTGACGGTAATATCGTCACATTTCTGTTTTCCCTCTTCTCTTCAGGAAAATAAAAACGGATCTACATAAACAATCAATACACTTATACGATCTCAGTATGCATTTGCGCTTGAGCAAATGTTCCATGGGAATATATTAAGATTCTTCTCTTCCAATAAAGACATTATTTATTATTTTTAGATGGTCATTAACTCAACGAGGGATTTATGCGACTTTCAGTCTACATACACAGAGTACAATTTTGTGCAGTGACATTAGAGTACCTTTATTTGCAAGGCTGAGTAGAGTTGTTCTTTCCTGAATCTAGCCTATTTACCGTATTACTAGTGATGGTTCGTTACCAGCAAAATGCGATTAGCATTCTTCGTCTCGAAATGCTCTTGTCGCTGTGTTTCTGTGTGTGACTTGCTTTATCAACACTGTCCATGGTTGTGTGTTTTCTTGCTGGTCTGGGACTTTAAACCACTCCTGCGTTCGATTTGCCTAATCAGGGAAGACGCTGGTGACTCTGATAACAAATGGCAAATAAGATCATTCGCATGCTTGTGTTTAATTCTGACGGGAAAAGTCAAGAAATCACAGTGACACATTGATTCATTTTAACACAAAGGATCCTGTCTACTCATGTCTTCTGCACCAATATTCACTATTTGAATGGCGATATACAGTTGTATTTTAAGATAGTTTCATTCATTGTGTTGGAAGTTTGTCTGGGGCCATCTTCCTAGTCAAGCTCTGCTTATGAAGATGGTCCCCTGCATTTTCAATTTCATGTATCCTGAACACCCAATTTGAACTGTTTCTTATCGCACAATCATTTGACATTGTTGTATATTTTTCTCCCTATACGTTTTCTATATGGCATCGTACCCCGCAGTGGGTATTAATGCGTTGACACAATTCATATGATTTATGAAATAATTTTCGTCAAATTTTGTTATACCATATACATTGTAATGAAAACGGAATGCAGAAATAAACTGAACTTAATTGAACTGAACTGAACTGATAGAACGGCTAAAATGTCGTCGTTCGACTTTCCTCCTTTTCATTTTTTCCATAATAAGCTGTTCACTAAACTTCCTTGGTAAGATTTAGCTGCTCTGGATTCATTGCCAAGATGGACCACGTAGGCATGAATGTGGTATGATCTTCCTGATATACTTGCCATTATAACGCACTTGGAAATTTAACACAATGTTCGTGGAACATGTCGAAAGACAATTTCTTGGAGTTTTCGTAATTGGTCTATTTATGTCGTTTGTGTCACTATTTCCACATTAAAACAACAATAAACATGCTTTCACAGAGGAAGAAAGACATGTACATGGACTGTGTCGATTATAAGTACGAGCAGTTAGTCTGAAAAAGGAAATACTGCCAATATCGGAATTACACGATGTGAAAAGTGAACGAGTAATACGTAGACATGATTCAGACCACTGCTGTCACGTTAACTAGTCGACAGCATCTTCAGTTCTTATCATAACCGTTGACAAATTGAATTTCTTTTTACCCTAAGGCAACCGCGATACCATAAAAACTTCAAAACGTTCAAAAAGTTTGATAAGTCTATTGTCACTTTAATTCCAGATATCACCTTGCATACTACGTTATTGTTCGATATTCACGCAGGACCGGGTAATGACCATTAATTGAAAATAGTGTCCGTTGACATTGATTGACATACACTGCTATCAATTTCAACGATTGTGGTGAAAAGTCATTGTACAAAGTCCGAATTTCAACTAATACCGGCAAAGATAAGCAAGTGGAAGATGAATGAAAGCCGCTACAACAGCTACGGCAGCGCGGCGAACTCGAGTAAAATGTCGAATTAGTATAAGCTCTGTAGATGACTGTAAATATAGGGAACATCCGATTCTTCCAAACGCCAAATGATTTCACAATGAACCGTTTGCGTGTGTGTGCGTGGTTGAACGCAGATTGAATTTCGTAAATATGTATTTTTCTTTACAGTTCATTCACAGTACATGCGATCTTGGCAGTCGTTTACTGTATATGCCATCAAGGTGTTGGACAGTAAGACATGTACAAGAGATGTGACGAAGGTTCTTGGAGGGTTAATACGCAAAACTAATTGTCTGGCAGATGCCACACGTGATTCTGGTTAAATCCTATCACGAAATAATTATCTTCGTTGCAAACTGTATGGACGTTGTTGGCCATCGTTCGTATACAAGTACTCTGATGGATTGTTCGTATACAAGTACTCTGGTACATGTACAAGTGTATATCACACGTTATATTTGTCTTGAGAGCATCGAATTTCTTCACAGCCAGTTTGTTTCTGTGATTGTTTTCTTAGTCATCATTTTGTATCATGTTACTTTGTCATCGCGTTTTCCTGTACTCGTCTTTTATTATGTTATTTTCATGTTACTTCGTAATTTTCCCGGTTGGGCTCTGTACTGTTTACATTGTAGGTTGTGCGTATACGTTGTATTACTTTGTATTGGGATTTTGTATCGTGTTAAATTACATGGCCCTGTGGGGGAAAAGCGTTTTTGCACCACAACGTGCATTATCCCTGTTCGAACAAATAGAACCCAAACCAGACTAGACCAAGCTCTGTTTTAAATGTTCCGACTTGGTAAATCAAAATATCATACTTTTTATTAATAAAACCGAACGGAAGCCTTTATCATCACATTAAACACACATTTGCACCCAAACAAAAGAAGAAACAAAACTAAGCAATCATTTAATGAGTGTCAGGTTTGTAAGAGGCAGATATTTTTAAAGCTCTCCAAACAAACTAAAAGTGACGTAGGCTGGATGAGTGGTTTATTTATTCTTACCATAATGAGGAAATGCACTATGTATTGACAAGGAGTTACGACCCACTTAACAGTCAGACTTATGGATTGTTAACAGGAACAGGATAAAAGTAAATAAAGTTGACAGATCATTGATTAGCACGACGAGAACATCAGCACTTTTTACGCGGATTAATTGTTTTAAATGGCAAACTATCAAACCGGAAAATTGTCAATTATAGTCACAGTCTGACAGAGATGTGCAACTCTTCAAAACTCGTTGTTATCCCATTGGACATGTAACGTAAGTTGAATTGAAGGAGAGGATTTGAGGTAGCTGACTGCTGCATTTCAGTGGAAAATTTTCATCATTTTTTTTTCCCCACGTCGTCACATTTTCAGGAGTTGCTAGAGCCGGAAGCTTACACATTTCATTGTCGCGCTATTAATATGAGAGTACGTTTGGCCAAACGAATTCGCTTTTTTAAAATCATTATTGTAATCATCATTTTTCATGCGACAGCGTTTCAATATTATTATCAATAACATTATTATTATCTTTATCATTATTATTATTATCATTATTATTATTGATATTATTATTATTATTATTATTATTATTATTATTATTATTATCTTTATTATTATTATTATTATTATTATTATTATTATTATTATTATTATTATTATTATTATTATCATTATTATTATTATTATGAAAGGTTGTCAGTAAAATGCAGTCAGGCACGTAGTCAGGACATAATCATGAATTTTAATGTAAACACCACACCTTAATCTTAATCATAAAAGACCTGTTTTCGGGTAAAATGACATGCTAAAAGAGTTGAAGCATTCATCCGTCATGGATAGCAAAGTCCTACTCTATTTATACGACATTACAATTAAGTTTGTTTGTTTTTAAGCAATCGTACAGTATATAGCAGGAATTGGTTTCTTATGTTTCATATACTGGAGAGCGAAAATGAAAGGCAGAAAAACATCCGTAAATTTGAGAGGAATCGTGGAAATTTGTCGTATAAGTAACCCATATCAAAGAGGAAGAGAGTGAGGGAGAGTTAGTGAGAAATTTTGAAAAAAAAAAAATGAAGGATATTGTCGTATAGCTTTACTTAAACCAATTCTTCATGTTTCCTTTATCATGAAATGTAGGATGCGTGAAAGTAAAGTTCGTTGCAACATGGAGCTCATTGCTTGTAACTCCATAACATACATAGGCTGGTGATCATGCCAGGCACAGTTGAATGTTTCGTCGTCCGACGAAACATAGGAGCAGCATGCGTGCTTGCTTTGTATAAAAGACCAAGCACCTGTATTAACAATGCCAACAGGTGCAAATGGGTTGTTAATTTCTATTCTTTGAGCATACCAATGGACAAGAACAAAAACAAAATGAACATGAGTGATATGAGCTAAAGGAATGCAAACTCATTCTTGAAAAAGCGTGTATTAAAGTAGATATGCTTTCTTAACATGGCGGATTTTGTGACCGAAGCTTGAAATAGTGTCGGGGGTAAGCGTGCAAACTTTCATAGGTGGAAAGAAGTAAGGACACGGGTGTATGACATAGACTTTCATACGTGACCTATTAATGGATATGATTTTTGGACCACTGCCCATTATCAGCAGTCCCTGAACTGGATGGGAATCAGCGTGACCACTTCCTCGTCGTCTGACTAATGACGTCATCTAGCGACCAAACTTTATCACGATTGAGATTTTGCCCAGACGTGAAGTAGGGTTGTATGACTACATAGGTATAGCTACCTGTGGTATGGTGTGTCAATCAGTGGATAGTCTTATATAAAACGGATAAAACAACATGCTGTTGCTAAGCAATTTGAATCTGATAAAGGGAGAAAAGGTTCTGACAGCAGACAACGTGTTTACAATAATTCGATGAGCGCAGTGGGCTCTTACCGACAGGATTTTCCTCGCGTGTGTGTGTGTGTGGGGGGGGGGGGGTATTTGTGTGTGTGTTATTGTTATGTGTGTGTGTGTTTTGCGCATTGTTTTAGATTCAACACAGTACGGTTTTTTTTTTTTTTTTTGTAGCAGATAAAGAAAATCACATTTGAACGGTTTGTGATTGTGCAGTAGGCCTACTGTGTGCACGTGTA